>NW_026931733.1:0-50371 GCF_032062105.1 Saccostrea cuccullata
AAACAAAAAAATGTCGGAAATGAAAACTAAAAAATGTCGGAAATGAGAAGTTCACAATTACCAAAAATTCCGGAAATGAAATGCAGCCCAGTCCGTGCAGTTGTGGTGAGCAGACTTTGGCGATTGAACGCACACGGTGAACCAAAACACCAAACAATAACAGAGCTTTCGCCCTGTTTACAAAAACTGTGTACATAACACGAGTACGTGCTCGATTTGCTAAACTCTGTACACAACGGAATGACGATACTTGTGAAGGAATTTTGCTTTCTAACATTTCTACTCTGAAAAAAATTATTTTTCTGGATTTAAGTTTTAATGTTTCTCATTAATACATAACAAGATTGCCACTTTTCCTAAGGATTAAAAATAAAGTTAAAATTTGTGAAAGTGAAAGGATGTGTCAATCAAACCCGCCAAAAAATTAAAAGTTTTAATAACTTTTAAATGAAATAAAATTTTTAATTAATTTTTGTGTGAAATGATAATAAATTATATAATTCGTGATATTATACAGAAAAAAATAACTTCAAATCTGTGTCCAAGTACGGTAACCTTTAATCAATAAATGCTTAATTCTTTGTTTATCATCCCTTGCAGATTGTGTCCCCTCTCCCCCGCTGAAAGTTGGGGATATAAATTTCAGACTGTTTGTCCGTTTATCTGTCTAGCTGTCCGTCTGTAGTTGTCTGTCTATACGCTCTCGTTTTCAGGAGAATCTCGAAAAGCCTGTGAGCTTTTTTGCAACGAAATTTAACACAACAGCCCCCTATACCGTCTAAGGAAGATTCCTTTTGGTATTCGAGAGGCTTTTCTAATGAAATGGTACACCACAACTCCCTTTGGCCTAAAGGAGACCTGTTTTTTTTTTATTTTGAATCAAAGATAAAGGTCGATTATTCATACATTCCGTGCTTGTGTATGTTAAGCTTTCATTTTCGATTGATATTTCAAGAGGCTTTTGAGTCTTTTATTAAATTTCATGTCGTAGCTCCCTTTGCGTCACCCTTCTTAAAGAGTCCACTCCCTCGCCTCCAACCTCCCTGGTCAGAACATTCTCTTCTTTTTTTCCTTCAGCGGGGCCGGGACACAGATTCTCTGCATAGCTTGTTTCTACTACTGCTGGGACATGGAACCTTCGTTTATACGGTTATCTAGCTCCGAATGACCGGTCTCAACATCCCGCAGTAGGACTCATTTCATCTCATAGTTTTAATCAAAACGTTTATTCTTTAAAATAAAGTGTCAATTTTTTCACAGGTATACCACAGAGGGTTTTGCTGACTAATATCGATCTCCTAGGCTTGACTGATTGCAGTAAAACTTTTTACAGTAAAGCTGTTGAAGATGCATGCTATAAAGGAAAGGACTTCATGCGGCTAGGGCTTAGCGATATATTACCAACTTCCAACTATTTTAAAGAACAGAAGCCATCAAAGGAAAAAGATTTTTTAGCTCTCTATAATTTGTGGTTAATTATGTCAGCTGCAAATGATTATGTTATGCATACTGGCAAAAGTGATATGCCAGAGGGATTTAATGACTGAAAATTATTATATAATGCTTTATTCTTGCAAAAAAAATCATTACCATTGCATTCTTGCAAAGTTCTTTTATGTATCTCTTACATCACAGACAATGTTTTCGTTTAATGTCATTTTGTGTTCTTACAATATGTAAATATGAATAGCGGGAGACAATCATATCTTGCTTAAAGATATTCTTAAAGACATTCTGTACATAAATCTCAATAATGTAATTATAATAAATGAGTAGAACATAATAAGGATTTTACTTTACACGAATTTTTGAAATAATCAGAAGTGCGGACTGGCCCCAAGATCATAAACGGAGAACAGACATACAGTGTTTCTCGAATTTCTATATTTTAATTTTTTTATGTCGTAATTTTTATTTAGAGCATTTGTTTGAAAATTTGCATTTTTGTATTTAGCGAAATTTAAACACTTCATGAAAACTTTGTTTTCAACATTATTTCAAACGTTGAACTGGTTTGAAATTTTGACTTAGGTCTGTTCTCATTTTATGTTCATAGATGACTTTGCATTCATTTTCGAATGTAACATTTGCTGTTTGTCCCTTGTTATATTTTGGTAAACGAAGAAAGTTCTTTTTAAAACAATTATCGACAATATTAGATAGGTATAAAAATTCACTGTCTAACGACAACTTTTACCTAATTTTTGTCGAGTGATTACGATACACGATGACAAAATTTAAATACCATGAATCAAAGAAGATATATTTGGCTTGTGATCTTCAGGAATCACTTGTACGAAATATAAATGGTTTTAAATATGCATGATTTGGATGGCTGAACATAGCTGGTCAGATTTTACAAACACTGCTATAGATTTTTTTTTAATTTAGTTTGAAATTTCTTGATAGATTATTGTTTTTTTTTAAATTTATTATCATTATTAGGGTCTTCCGTCTTCAGCGGAAGACCCTTCTATTATTCTTCGGTTTCTTTTTCACTTTTATTATTAGGGTCTTCCGTCTCCAACGGAAGACCCTTCTATTATTCTATTGTTTCTTTTTCACTTTTATTAGGGTCTTCCGTCTTCAGCGGAAGACCCTCCTATTATTCTTATGTTTCTTTTTCAATTTTCTTATTAGGGTCTTCCGTCTTCAGCGGAAGACCCTTCTATTATTCTTCGGTTTCTTTTTTACCTTTATTAGGGTCTTCCGTCTTCAGCGGAAGACCCTTCTATTATTCTATTGTTTCTTTTTCACTTTTCTTATTATTATTCTTCCTTTTTTTTTCTTTACAAAATTTGTGCAGAAGATTTCTCAGAGATGTCTCGTCCGATTTGCCTCAAATTTTTATGGTAGATGTGTTAGCATCTGAAGTTAATTCCGGCAAATTATTTTCGGGATATTCACTTCCGGTCGGAAGTTATCGCCCTTTGATCGAAAATAAGAGGACCTCGTTGTCTGTGATAGAACTCAGAATCGGTTCAAGCTAGAAAGCTGAAATTTTCAGTGATAATAGAGGACATGTTGCCATGTTGCACCTGGGTCATGATATTTTTCGGAAGTGCCTAGTATGGAAGCTCGGTGAGGTCGAAATTTAGGACACGAATTATGACCGATTTTTTGAGACATTTTGCATCATATCTTTTAAAGTATAATTATTTTGTTAAGACATAATAAACAGAATTTGTGCAGAATGACAAGATCTTTAATATGATATCAAGAAAAGAGTGATGACTTATCACATTAGGGGCCAAAAGGGGCTAAAAGTCTTTTTTTGATAACTCTTCAACAGTCATTATTTTGATATATATTACTGAAGCAAAAATGTTTATCTCAACAATCTACAACTCTATATTATGATTTTATTGTCGTACATTACATAATTAGGGGCCACAGGGGGCCAGGATGTTAAATCTTTGACGCTTTATATCTCGAAAGTGAGAAATATTTTGATAAGTAATATTGAACAAAAGATGTTCAAAATCATGTTCTAAACAATTTGCAACCTTTCATTTTTTGCTAAACGTCCCCGTTAGGGAGTTGAAAATATGGCCCCTAAATATTTCTTTTGCGAATAACTCGAAAACGAAAAAGAATCTCTGACTAGTTGTTGAACAAAAAGTGTTCAATATCCTGAGAGCTTCGAGATGAAATCAAGAAAAGAGGGCTGGGCACTCAAATAAGGGGCCAAAAGGGGCTACAAGTCTTTAATCGATAACTCTTTAACAGTCAATATTTTGTAATACATTACTGAAGCAAACATATTTATCTCAACAATCTACAACTGTATATTATGATTTTGATTTCGTACATTACATAATAAGGAGCCACAAGGGGCCAGAATGCTAAATCTTTGACGCTTTATATCTCGAAAGTGAGAAATATTTTGATAAGTAATATTGAACAAAAGATGCTCAAAATCATGTTTTGAACAATATGCAACCTCTCATTTTTCGCTAAAAGTCCCCATTAGGGAGTTGAAGGGTTGGCCCGTAAATATTTCTTTTACAAATAACTCGAAAACAAAAAAGAATCTCTGAATAGTTGTTGAACAAAAAGTGTTCAAAATCCTAAGAGATTCAAGATGAAATCAAGAAAAAAGGGCTGGAAACTCAAATTTGGGGCCAAAAGGGGCTAAAAGTCTTTAATCGATAACTCTTTAACAGTCAATATTTCGTTATACATCACTGATGCAAAAATGTTTATCTCAACAATCTACAACTTTATATAATAATTTTAATATCGTACATTACATAATTAGGGGCCACAGGGGGCCAGGATTTTAAATCTTTGACGCTTTATATCTCAAAAGTGAGAAATATTTTGATAAGTAATATTGAACAAAAGATTTTCAAAATCATGTTCTGAACAATATGGAACCTTTCATTTTTCGCTAAACGTCCCCATTAGGGAGTTGAAGGGATGGCCCCTAAATATTTCTTTTGCGAATAAATCGAAAACGAAAAAGAATCTCTGAATAATTGTTGAACAAAAAGTGTTCAAAATCTTAACAGCTTCAAGATGAAATCAAGGAAAAAGGGCTGGGAACTCAAATAAGGGGCCAAAAGGGGCTAAAAGTCTTTAATCGATAACTCTTTAACAGTCAATATTTTGTTATACATTACTGAAGCAAAAATGTTTATCTCAACAATCTACAACTTTATATTATGATTTTATTGTCGTACATTACATAATTAGGGGCCATACGGGGCCAGGATGTTAAATCTTTGACGCTTTATATCTCGAAAGTGAGAAATATTTTGATAAGTAATATTGAACAAAAGATGTTCAAAATCATGTTCTAAACAATTTGCAACCTTTCATTTTTTGCTAAACGTCCCCATTAGGGAGTTGAAGGGATGGCCCCTAAATATTTCTTTTGCGAATAACTCGAAAACGAAAAAGAATCTCTGAATAGTTGTTGAACAAAAAGTGTTCAAAATCCTACGTGCTTCGAGATAAATTCAAGAAAAAAGGGCTGGGAACTCAAATTATGGGCCAAAAGGGGCTAAAAGTCTTTAATCGATAACTCATTAACAGTCAATATTTTGTTATACTTTACTTAAGCAAAAATGTTTATCTAACAATCTTCAACTTTATATAATGATTCTAATGTTGTACATTACATTATTAGGGGCCACAAGGGGCCAGAATTTTAAATCTTTGAGGCTTTATATCTCGAAAGTGAGAAATAGGTAATAATCTAAAAGATGTTCAAAATCATGTTCTGAACAATATGGAACCTTTCATTTTTCGCTAAACGTCATCATTAAGGAGCTGAATGGTTTGCCCCTAAATATTTCATATGCAAATAACTCGAAAACGAATAGGAATATCTGAATAGTTGTTGAACAAAAAGTGTTCATTATCCTGAGAGCTTTAAAATGATATGAAGAAAAAAGGCTGATCCCTAATATGAGGGGCTGTGAGGGTCAAAAGTCGATTTTTGAAGTCTTTATTGTTCAATGTCTTTTTACAGATTATGAAAAATCATAAAGTTCGAATGAAAATCTCAATCAAAATCTTATCTCATCTCATCAAGAATCGAACGGAAGACCCACTCGTTGCTCGCAACGAGATCGTATCTAGTTATCATTATTATTAAGGTCTTTCGTCTTCAGCGGAAGACCTTTCTGTTATTCTTAGGTTTCTTTTCCACAGTTTTTATTTTTTTTTTCTTACATATTTTGTGCATGCAAGTTCTCAAAAACGGCTTGATTGATTTTCATGGAACTTTCAGGACTGATAGAACAACAAAAAATCTAGTTATATATTTTTTAGTTTTAATGATGTCACTTCCGGTTCGGAGATTTCTGCGATTTTGTCATTTTTAGAGGGTCACTTTGTCCGGCAATGTTCTCAAAAACCATTGAAGATAGAAGTGTGAAATTTTCAGGGATGCTAGAGCAACCTTTGGAGAAGTGCCTTTTGTGTATAACAACTACCGGAAGTACGAAGCGCCGACGCTCGCTATGGCCCGAAAATATTCCCATCAAGAATTTCAAAATTTTAAACTCATTTTCTACTATAACTTTTTACCTAGAAATATTTTGTTAAGACATGTAGAACGAAAGAAGTGTAGAATTACACGATCTTTCAAGTGATATCTCCAAAAAAAAAAGGGCTGGCCCCTAAAATGAAGGGCCTACAGGGGCCGAAAGTTTTTCCTTTATATCTCAAAAAGTATTGAGAATTTGTAACATGTTAAAGAAGCAAAGTTGTTCAAAATGTCAAGCTCAATCTATTGGAGTCATCAAAATACGTCCAGCGTCGTCACTTCCGGCCAAACCGGAAGTAGTCGAAAAACACGTATTTTTGCCCTCTTGACAAGTTTTGGGGTAACATATGTCTCTGGGAGCACAAAAATAGTTTTTCCGTCCGTCGTCGCTACTTCCGGTCAAACCGGAAGTAGCAAAAATTGCTTATTTTTGCATTAATTAACATAGCTTTAGAGGATTCAAACCATTTTTAGGCATTATTTCTCATTTTTGTTAAAAATGAAAGCTACTTCCGGTCAAACAGGACGGAAGACCTACTCGTTGCTTTGCAACGAGCTTTGCTCTAGTTAGTGTCTTCCGTCTCCAGCGAAAGACCCTTCTGTTATTCTATTGTTTCTTTTTCACTTTTATTAGGGTCTTCCGTCTCCAACGGAAGACCCTTCTATTATTCTATTGTTTCTTTTTCACTTTTATTATTATTAGGGTCTTCCGTCTTCAGCGGAAGACCCTTCTATTATTCTTATGTTTCTTTTTCACTTTTCTTATTATTATTATTATTATAATTATTATTATTATTCTTTTTTTCTGCACAAATTTTGTGCAGAAGATTTCTCAGAGATGGTTGGATGGATTTGCTTCAAATTTTCAGGGATGTTGCAGGATAATCTGAATTTTATACCGACTGAAGGATTTTGTGAAAATCACTTCCGGTCTAGAGTTATCGCCCTTTTATCAAAATTCAGAGGACCTCCTTGTCCGTTCATTTTCTCGAAAACGGCTTGAGCTAGAGCGCTGAAATTTTCAGTGATGATAGAGGACATGTCCCCATGTTACTGGGAGTTTGGATAGTTTCCGGAAGTACCTAGTATGGAAGCTCGGTAGGGGTCAAAATTTAGGACACGTTTTATGAGTGATTTTTTGAGACATTTTGTATCATATCTTTTAAAATATAAATATTTTGTTAAAAAATACTGAACAACTTTTGTGCAAAATATCAAGATCTTTCATATGATATCAAGAAAAATGTGCTGACTCATCAAATTAAGGGCTGAAAGGGGCCAACAGTTTTTATTCAATAACTTTTTAAAAGTCAATATTTTGTAATACATTACTGAAGCAAAGATGTTTATCTCAACCATCTACAACTATATATTATGATTTCCATGTCGTATGGTACATAGTTAGGGGCCACAAGGGGCCAAATTGCTAAATCTTTTGATGCTTTATATCTCCAAAGGGAGAAATATTTTGATAAGCAATATTGAACAAAAGTTGTTCAAAATAATGTTCTAAACAATATGCAACATTTCATTTTTTGCTAAACGTCCCCATTAAGGAGTTGAAGGGTTGGCCCCTAAAAATTTCTTTTTCTAATATCTCAAAAACGAAAAAGAATTTCTGAACAATTCTTGAACACAAAATGTTCAAAATCTTAAGATCTTTAGGATGAGATCCCGAAAAAGGGGCTGGGCACTCGAATTAGGGGCCAAGAGGGGCCAAAAGTCTTCAATCGATAACTCTTTATCGGTTAATATTTTGTAATACATTACTGAAGCAAAGATGTTTATCTCAACCATCTACAACTATATATTATGATTTCCATGTCGTATGGTACATAATTAGGGGTCACAAGGGGCCAGAGTGCTAAATCTTTGATGCTTTGTATCTCGAAAGGGAGAAATATTTTGATAAGCAATATTGAACAAAAGTTGTTCAAAATAATGTTCTAAACAATATGCAACCTTTCATTTTTTGCTAAACGTCCCCATTAAGGAGTTGAAGGGTTTGCCCCTAAAAATTTCTTTTTCTAATATCTCAAAAACGAAAAAGAATTTCTGAACAATTGTTGAACACAAAATGTTCAAAATCTTAAGATCTTTAGGATGAGATCCCGAAAAAGGGGCTGGGCACTCGAATTAGGGGCCAAGAGGGGCCAAACGTCTTCAATCGATAACTCTTTATCGGTTAATATTTTGTAATACATTACTGAAGCAAAGATGTTCATCTCAACCATCTACAACTATATATTATGATTTCCATGTCGTATGGTACATAATTAGGGGCCACAAGGGGCCAGAATGCTAAATCTTTGATGCTTTATATCTCGAAAGGGAGAAATATTTTGATAAGCAATATTGAACAAAAGTTGTTCAAAATAATGTTCTAAACAGTATGCAACCTTTCATTTTTTGCTAAACGTCCCCATTAAGGAGTTGAAGGGTTTGCCCCTAAAAATTTCTTTTTCTAATATCTCAAAAACGAAAAAGAATTTCTGAACAATTGTTGAACACAAAATGTTCAAAATCTTAAGATCTTTAAGATGAGATCCCGAAAAAGGGTCTGGGTCACTCGAATTAGGGGCCAAGAGGGGCCAAAAGTCTTCAATCGATAACTCTTTATCGGTTAATATTTTGTAATACATTACAGAAGCAAAGATGTTTATCTCAACCATCTACAACTATATATTATGATTTCCATGTCGTATGGTACATAATTAGGGACCACAAGGGGCCAGAATGCTAAATCTTTGATGCTTTATATCTCGAAATGGAGAAATATTTTGATAAGCAATATTGAACAAAAGTTGTTCAAAATAATGTTCTAAACAATATGCAACCTTTCATTTTTTGCTTAACGTCCCCATTAAGGAGTTGAAGGGTTTGCCCCTAAAAATTTCTTTTTCTAATATCTCAAAAACGAAAAAGAATTTCTGAACAATTGTTGAACACAAAATGTTCAAAATCTTAAGATCTTTAAGATGAGATCCCGAAAAAGGGGCTGGGCACTCGAATTAGGGGCCAAGAGGGGCCAAAAGTCTTCAATCGATAACTCTTTATCGGTTAATATTTTGTAATACATTACTGTAGCAAAGATGTTCATCTCAACCATCTACAACTATATATTGATTTCCATGTCGTATGGTACATAATTAGGGGCCACAAGGGGCCAGAATGCTAAATCTTTGATGCTTTATATCTCGAAAGGGAGACATATTTTGATAAGCAATATTGAACAAAAGTTGTTCAAAATAATGTTCTAAACAATATGCAACCTTTCATTTTTTGCTAAACGTCCCCATTAAGGAGTTGAAGGGTTGGCCCCTAAAAATTTCTTTTTCTAATATCTCAAAAACGAAAAAGAATTTCTGAACAATTGTTGAACACAAAATGTTCAAAATCTTAAGATCTTTAAGATGATATGAAAAAAGAGGGCCGATTCCTAAAATTAGGGGCCGTTAGGGGCAAAAGGCCGATTTTTTAAAGACTTTAATGTTCAATGTCTTTTTACAGATTGTGGTAAATCATTATTTTAGAATGAAAATCGCAATCAAAATCTTATCTCATCTCATCAAGAATTGGACGGAAGACCCACTCGTTGCTCGCAACGAGATCTCATCTAGTTATTATTATTTTTTTCTTTACACATTTTTGTGCAGACGATTTCTCAGAGATGCTTGAGTGGATTGCCTTGAAATTTTCAGGAATGATGTATCATGAACTAAACCTGATACTTTTTTTTAATTTTCCGAAAAATCACTTCCGGTCGGAAGTTATCGCCCTTTAATCGAATTTTTAGTGACCATTTTGTCCAGACAAAAACTCAAAAACGACAAAAGCTAGAATGCTGTCCTTTTCAGGACTGATAGACAACATTTTAAAGTTTTGCACCTATACTTTCAAATATTCCGGAAGTGCTTAGTATGGAAGCTCGGTAGGGGTCAAAAATTAGGACATGAATCATGACTGAAATTTTGAGAGATTTTCCATCATATCTTTTAAAGTATAATTATTTTGTTAAAACATATTGAGCAATATTTGTGCAAAATGACAAGATCTTTAATATGATATCAAGAAAAAAGTGCTGACTCATCACATTTGGGGCTTAGAGGGGTCAAAAGTATTTATTCGATAACTCTATAACAGTCAATATTTTGTTATACATTACTGAAGCAAAAATGTTTATCTTAACAATCTACAACTATATATTATAATTTTAATGTCGTATGTTACATAATTAGGGGCCACAAAGGGCCAGAATTCTAAATCTTTGACGTTTTATATCTCGAAATAGAGAAATATTTTGATAAGTAATATTGAACAAAAGATGTTCAAAATAATGTTCTAAACAATATGCAACCTTTCATGTTTTGCTAAACGTCCCCATTAAGGAGTTGAAGGGTTGGCCCCTAAATATTTCTTTTGCTAATAGCTCAAAAACGAAAAAGAATTTTTGATTAGTTGTTGAACAAAAAATGTTCAAAATCTTAAGAGCTTTAAGATGAGATCCTGAAAAAGGGGCTGGGCACTCGAATTAGGGGCCAAGAGGGGCCAAAAGTCTTCAATCGATAACTCTTTATCAGTTAATATTTTGTAATATGTTTCTGAAGCAAAGATGTTTATCTCAAAGATCTACAACGATATATTATGATTTTAATGTCGTATGTTACATAATTAGGGGCCACAAGGGGCCAGAATGCTAAATCTTTGATGCTTTATATCTCGAAAGGCAGAAATATTTTGATAAGCAATATTGAACAAAAGATGTTCAAAACAATGTTCTAAACAAAATGCAACCTTTCATTTTTTGCTAAACGTCCCCATTAAGGAGTTGAAGGGTTGGCCCCTAAATATTTCTTTTGCTAATACCTCATGAACGAAAAAGAATTTCTGAATAGTTGTTGAACAAAAAATGTTCAAAATCTAAAGATCATTAAGATGAGATCCTGAAAAAGGGGCTGGACACTCGAATTAGGGGCCAAGAGGGGCCAAAAGTCTTCAATCGATAACTCTTTATTAGTTAATATTTTGTAATACATTTCTGAAGCAAAGATGTCTATCTCAACAATCTACAATTATATATTATAATTTAAATCATTAAGATGAGATCCTGAAAAAGGGGCTGGACACTCGAATTAGGGGCCAAGAGGGGCCAAAAGTCTTCAATCGATAACTCTTTATTAGTTAATATTTTGTAATACATTTCTGAAGCAAAGATGTCTATCTCAACAATCTACAATTATATATTATAATTTAAATGTCGTATGTTACAAAATTAGGGGCCACAAGGGGCCAGAATGCAAAATCTTTGATGCTTTATATCTCGAAAGGCAGAAATATTTTGATAAGCAATATTGAACAAAAGATGTTCTAAATAATGTTCTGAACATATGCAACTTTTCATTTTTTGCTAAACGTCCCCATTAAGGAGTTGAAGAGTTGGCCCCTAAATATTTCTTTTGCTAATAGCTCAAAAAACGAAAAGAATTTCTTAACAGTTGTTGAACAAAAAAATGATCAAAATCCTAAGAGCTTTTAGATGACATGAAGAAAAAGGGCTGATTCCTACAATTAGGGGCCGTTAAGGGGATTTTTTAAGTCTTTAATGTTCAATGTCTTTTTACAGATTGTGGTAAATCATTATCTTTTAATGAAAATCTCAATCAAAATCTTATCTCATCTTATCAAGAATTGGACGGAAGACCCACTCGTTGCTCGCAACGAGATCGTATCTAGTTATTATTATTATTATTTTCTTTACACATTTTTGTGCAGACGATTTCTCAGAGATGCTTGGGTGGATTGACTTGAAATTTTTAGGAATGATGTATCATGAAGTAAACCTTATTCATATTTTTTATTTTTTGAAAAATCACTTCCGGTCGGAAGTTACCGCCCTTTAATCGAATTTAGTGACCATTTTGTCGACACAAAAACTCAAAAACGACAAAAGCTAGAATGTTGTCCTTTTCAGGACTAATAGACGACATATTGTAGTTTTGCACCTATACTTTCAAATCTTCCGGAAAAGCCTAGTATGGAAGCTCGGTAGGAGTCAAAATATAGGACACGAATCATGACTGATTTTTTGAGACATTTTCCATTATATTTCTTAAAGTATAAATATTTTGTTAAAACATACTGAACAATATTTGTGAAGAATGACAAGATCTTTCATATGATATCAAGAAAAAAGTGCTGACTCATCACATTAGGGGCAGAGAGGGGCCAAAACTCTATATCTGATAACTTTTTAGCAGTCAATATTTTGTTATATATTACTGAAGCAAAAATGTTTATCTCAACAATCTTCAACTACACATGATAATTTTTATGTCTTATTGTACATAATTAGGGACCAGAAGGGGCCAGAATACTTAATCTTCGACGCCTTATATCTCGAAATTGAGAAAAATTTTGATAAGTAATATTGAACAAAAGATGTTCAAAATAATGTTCTGAACAATATGCAACCTTTCATTTTTCTCTAAACGTCCCCATTAGGGAGTTGAGGGGTTGGCCCCTAAATATTTCTTTTGCAAATAACTCGAAAACGAAAAAGAATCTCTGAATAGTTGTTGAACAAAAAGTGTTCAAAATCATAAGAGCTTTAAGACGAATTCAAGAAAAAGGGGCTGGGAACTCCAATTAGGGGCGAAGAGGGGCCAAAAAGCTTTAATCGATAACTCTTTATCAGTTAATATTTTGTTATACATTACTGAAGAAAAGATCATTATCTAAACCATTTACAACTATATATTATGATTTTTTTTGTCGTATGGTACAAAATTAGGGACAACAAGGGGCCAGAATGCTAAACCTTTGACGCTTTATATCTCGAAAGAGAGAAATATTTTGATAAGTTATATTGAACAAAAGATGTTCAAATTAATGTTCTAAACAATATGCAATGTCTCATTTTTCGCTAAACGTCCCCATTAGGGAGTTGAAGGGTTGGTCCCTAAATATTTCTTTTGCAAATAACTCGAAAACGAAAAAGAATCTCTGAATAGTTGTTGAACAAAAAGTGTTCAAAATCATAAGAGCTTTAAGACGAATTCAAGAAAAAGGGGCTGGGAACTCCAATTAGGGGCGAAGAGGGGCCAAAAAGCTTTAATCGGTAACTCTTTATCAGTTAATATTTTGTTATACATTACTGAAGCAAAGATGTTTACCTAAACCATTTACAACTATATTATGATTTTTTTGTCGTATGGTACAAAATTAGGGGCAACAAGGGGCCAGAATGCTAAATCTTTGACGCTTTATATCTCGAAAGAGAGAAATATTTTGATAAGTTATATTGAACAAAAGATGTTCAAATTAATGTTCTAAATAATATGCAATGTCTCATTTTTCGCTAAACGTCCCCATTAGGGAGTTGAGGGGTTGGCCCCTAAATTTTTCTTTTGCAAATAACTCGAAAACGGAAAAGAATCTCTGAATAGTTGTTGAACAAAAAGTGTTCAAAATCATAAGAGCTTTAAGACGAATTCAAGAAAAAGGGGCTGGGAACTCCAATTAGGGGCGAAGAGGGGCCAAAAAGCTTTAATCGGTAACTCTTTATCAGTTAATATTTTGTTATACATTACTGAAGCAAAGATGTTTACCTAAACCATTTACAACTATATTATGATTTTTTTGTCGTATGGTACAAAATTAGGGGCAACAAGGGGCCAGAATGCTAAACCTTTGACGCTTTATATCTCGAAAGAGAGAAATATTTTGATAAGTTATATTGAACAAAAGATGTTCAAATTAATGTTCTAAACAATATGCAATTTCTCATTTTTCGCTAAACGTCCCCATTAGGGAGTTGAAGGGTTGGCCTCTAAATATTTCTTTTGCAAATAACTCGAAAACGAAAAAGAATCTCTGAATAGTTGTTGAACAAAAAGTGTTCAAAATCATAAGAGCTTTAAGACGAATTCAAGAAAAAGGGGCTGGGAACTCAAATTAGGGGCGAAGAGGGGCCAAAAAGCTTTAATCGATAACTCTTTCTCAGTTAATATTTTGTTATACATTACTGAAGCAAAGATGTTTATCTAAACCATCTACAACTATATATTATGGTTTTGATGTCGTATGGTACATAATTAGGGGCCACAAGGGGCCAGAATGCTAAATCTTTGATGCTTTATATCTCGAAAGGGAGAAATATTTTGATAAGTTATATTGAACAAAAGATGTTCAAAATAATGTTCTGAACAATATGCATCCTTTCATTTTTTACTAAACGTCCCCATTAAGGAGTTGAAGGGTTGGCCCCTAAATATTTCTTTTGCTAATAGCTCAAAAACGAAAAAGAATTTCTGAACAGTTGTTGAACACAAAATGTTCAAAATCTTAAGATCTTTAAGATGAGATCCCGAAAAAGGGTCTGGGCACTCGAATTAGGGGCCAAGAGGGGCCAAAAGTCTTCAATCGATAACTCTTTATCAGTTAATATTTTGTAATACATTACTGAAGCAAAGATGTTTATCTCAACCATCTACAACTATATATTATGATTTTTATGTCGTATGGTACAAAATTAGGGGCCACAAGGGGCCAGAATGCTAAATCTTTGATGCTTTATATCTCAAAAGGAAGACATATTTTGATAAGCAATATTGAACAAAAGATGTTCAAAATAATGTTCTGAACAATATGCAAACTTTAATTTTTTGCTTAACGTCCCCATTAAGGAGTTGAAGGGTTGGCCCCTAAATATTTCTTTTGCTAATAGCTCAAAAACGAAAAAGAATTTCTGAATAGTTGTTGAGCAAAAATTGTTCAAAATCTTAAGAGCTTTAAGATGATATGAATAAAAAGGGCAGATTCCTAAAGTTAGGGGTCGTTAGGGGCCAAAGGCCGATTTTTAAAGTCTTTAATGTTCAATGTCTTTTTACAGATTGTGGTAAATCATTATTTTAGAATGAAAATCGCAATCAAAATCTTATCTCATCTCATCAAGAATTTGACGGAAGACCAACTCGTTGCTCGCAACGAGATCATATCTAGTTATTATTATTTTTTTATTCTTTTTTCTTCTTACAAAATTTGTGCAGAAGATTTCTCGGAGATGGCTCGTTCGATTTGCTTCAAATTTTCACGGTCGATGCGTTGTCATCTGAAGTTAACTCCGGCAAATCATTTTTTCGAAATCCACTTCCGGTCGGGAGTTATCGCCATTTGATCGAAATTTAGAGGACCCCCTTGTCTGTGATGGAACTCAAAAACGGCTCAAGCTAGAAAGCTGAAATTTTACGTGATGATAGAGGACATATTGCCATGTTGCAACATGGTCAGGATATTTTCCTGAAGTGCCTAGTATGGAAGCTCGGTAAGGGTCAAAATTTAGGACCATTTTTTTAAGTGATTTTTTGAGACATTTTGCATCATATCTTTTAAAATATAATTATTTCGTTTAAACATATTGAACAACAATATCATTATCTTTGATATGATATCAAGAAAAATGTGCTGACTCATCAAATTAAGGGCTAAAAGGGGCCAACAGTTTTTATTCAATAACTCTTTTAAAGTCAATATTTTGTTATACGTCACTGAAGCAAAAATGTTTATCTCAATAATGTACAACTATAAATTACAATTTTTATGTCGTATGATTCACAATAAGGGGCCACAAGGGGCTAGATTGCTAAATATTTGACGCTTTTTATCTCGAAAGTGAGAAATATTTTGATAAGTAATATTGAACAAAAGATGTTCAAAATCATGTTCTGAACAATATACAATCTTTCATTTTTCGCCAAACGTCCCCATTAAGGAGTTTAGGGGTTGGCCCCTAAAAATTTCTTTTGCAAATAACTTGAAAACGAAAAAGAATCTCTGAATAGTTGTTGAACAAAAAGTGTTCAAATTCCTAAGAGCTTTAAGATGAAATCAAGAAAAAGGGGCTGGGCACTCAAATAAGGGGCCAAGGGGGGCCAAAAGTCTTCAATCTCCATTTCTTTATGATTTCATATTTTGTAATACATTACTGAAGCAAAGAAGTTTATCTCAATGATTTACAACTATATATTATGGTTTTTATGTCGTATGGCTCATAATTAGGGGCCATAAGGGGCCAGAATGTTAAATCTTTTACGCTTTATATCTCGAAAGTGAGAAATATTTTGATAAGTAATATTGAACAAAAGATGTTCAAAATAATGTTTTGAACAATATGCAACTTTTCATTTTTCGCTAAACGTCCCCCTTAGGGAGTTGAAGGGTTGGTCCCTAAATGTTTCTTTCGCAAATAACTCGAAAACGAAAACGAATCTCCGAACAGTTGTTGAACCAAAAAAGAACGAAATATCGAAAGCTTTCAGATGATATGAATATAAAAGGGCTGATCCCTAATATTAGGGGCCGTGAGGGGCCAAAAGTTGAATTTTTAAGTCTGTAATGTTCAATGTCTCTTTACAGATTATGGAGGCAAAATCGTGTTTCTTAACAATCTTTATCATTAATTTTGAATAAAAATCTCAATCAAAATCTTATCTCATCTCATCAAGAATCGGACGGAAGACCCACTCGTTGCTCGCAACGAGATTTCATCTAGTTAGGGTCTTCCGTCTTCAGCGGAAGACCCTTCTATTATTCTTCGGTTTCTTTTTTACCTTTATTATTATTATTTTTAAGGTCTTCCGCTCAGGCGGAAGACCTTCTACTGATTCTGATGGTTAAGATTATTCCCTATTATTCTTTTTTTTTTGTTTTTTTTTCCTAGACGCCAACTTTGAGACCTCGTAACTCGCTCATTTCGGATTTCGCTCAAATTTTCAGCGTTTTTGAACGTTGCAAAACTCTATTAAAATTTTTTCCTAAATTTCAAAAATTCCCTTCCGCTTTCGAGTTATTTCCCTTTAACTGAAAATATGGTACTGTTCATTTCCAGACAAAGGCTCAGAAACGACAAAAATGGAGCAGAAATTCGACTGCATTTAAATACTAGAAGAATTGAAGTTGTGCACATCGGTTTTTCTTTTTCGATTTCTGCTAATTTGTTCTGAACAAATATTTGTGCATAATTTTAAGATCTATCATTTGACAGACATTAAAATGTGGACATTTTTACGGCAAGTGAAGAATTCTTTATGCGTACGCGTATAACCCTTTTCCTTTAAAGCTATCATCTTAGGGTTTTTTTTAAATGGTGGGGTTTTTATAATCAAATTGATTTATGAAAAAAAAAATTCAACATTTTCTGCTAGTTTTTGAGATATTTGAGTTCAAAAACAAAAATCCCATGGGGAAACATGAACTTAAAAATACCCCACAAAAAACCCCACAAAAACCCCATGGGGTTTATTTTTCACCCCATGGGGTTAAATAACCCATATTATTTTTCGTGGGGTTTTTTAACCCACGTTTCACTAAAAATAAAATGTGGGGTTTATTATCCCATAATTTTTCATGTGGGGTAAAAAAACCCATATGATTTCTCTTAATTCTTGTAATTATCAAGTGAGAATTATAAAATAAATATTGTTTGGAGTTGCAACATAAATTAAGTACAATACATGTACATTTTTTATCAACTTTGTAACAATTTAATTAATTAATTTTTTTTTCAAATTCATTGATATACTGAACCTGGCCATAAGCGAGTCATAATTTTATTTTTAAACTCTATATTTCATTGAAAAACCTATTTTATTAAAAACTTGTTGTGAAGTCAATTTTAGCTCAATTTTCATGATTTTTTCACTGAAACATGCACAATTATTAAAATTTTCTTATCTTAAATAATCAACAAAATGATACTTAAACTATTGAGAATAAATCATAAAATATTGTCATGACAAAAATTTCTAACCTCAAATGACTAAGATTTCTTAAAAAATTGAAGTCTTAAAATTTTTGTTTTGCACTTGACCTGTGATTTCACAGTAATGCATAAAGATAAAACTATTTTGAAATAATGTGAAGAAACTACAACAAATTCTGCATTTTATGGTGTTTTAGACATTAAAAAGAAACAATAAATGACACTGCAAGAATATATTAGAAAAATTTGTATCCTAATGAAATATATAGTGGAAAAATAAAATTATGACTCACTTATGGCCAAGTACTGTACATTTATCATTGCATATGTAAATTAGTCTAGACATTGCATAAGCATGATAAGAAGGGAATTAATTTTTTTTTTTTGACTGACCCGTAAGTGAAAAAGTAAACAAATACGGATTAAAAGTTTGAAAGTTAATTCATAATATTCCAAGTGGGGGAGAGAAATGATTATAAAAAAAGACAATGGAGTGGACCGGCAATTTCATCAGAAAAACAATGTAAAAAATAATGTGACTTTGTATACGCTAGCGTAGCTCACAGGTTATTGTTTTCACTATTTTACTGATAAAATTGCCGACTCCTCCGTCCTGTGACCTGTTTTTGAACACTGTTGATCGTGAATCACATAGTAATGATAGTTGTTCTACTTACATGGAGTTTAGTTTGAGCTCTGCTGTTTGTAGCATAATGGACTTGATTCAAACAAAGACAAAAACTTCTCTACTTTTCAAAGAATGTTTTTGAAATTGATTGAAAGAGACCTAATCAAATCATGACTTGTGATACTAATTTTACCCCTATTTCATTGACCACTCAAGTAGTTCCTAGATGGAAAGGAGAGGGTTTGAAAAAAAATATAAAATTGTTAATATTGAAATTTTGCACTTGCGCGCGTAGTAGGAAGGGTGTAAAGCATATTTACCCATCCCCGAAGAGAAAGTGAAAAAAGCAGGGTAGGGGTTATTTGCGATGCCTTAGCACATTGCACCTATGAATTTTCCTGAGAGTCTGAAAAATTTTTGGACTTGAACATCTTTTCTTCTGTGCCAAGTTTCCTGGTGTAATTTTTTTAATCATTTTTTATGTATAAAGGAATGTATAGCAAAAAATATGAGGTCAAAGGTCAAATCTCACGTTAATCAATTTATTGGCACTTTTTGGATAATTTGGAACAAATTGTTAAAATTCAATGGATAAAATTATATTTTGGAGACGTTAAATGGATTTAAATAATTGAAAAGGGGGAACCTGCTCAGCTTGTCAAAGGTATGACTAAGTGTGCAATTGATGTGTGTCAAAAATTTATGCAATATGAATTTTGATTTTATATAATGTTGTAGGTAACATAGAACCCATTTCCCACCTATCCTGTTATCTTAAATGTCAAATGGAGTTCAAAAACCAAGGTATGTTTTTAACATTTGATTGTTCAGATTCATGCAGTTATAGCCGTGACTTAAAAAACAGAAGCTGACAAAGTTAAGTATATTATACTATATAGATGTTTATGCCCACTGGCCTTTTTCTATCTTGTGGAATCCCATATCAGACAAAATCATCTTTTTTTTGACAAAGACATTTAACTTTGTGCAGAATAAATTAACATTGTATTCAGGCATGGTATGTATTTTTCTAAAAATGAATGTATGTAAATTTTTTTATTGTTTTGCTTCTTTGGTCCTTTACAGAAAAATGCTTACTGCAGCCTTAAAAAATTATAGGTAAAATGCATATGTAAATTCCCTTGTAAATTCCAGAAATTTACAAGAAATATCCATTCTAATATGACCAGGGATAATCCAATTAGAATACCACTTCCTGACAGAGGCTGAATTGACCAGGTTGGATAATCTGATTATAACAAAGGTATTAATCTCTTTTCCATAGCTTTTATACTGATTTTTCATAGTATTGTAGAATTTTTTAATCTGTTTTACTAAAATTTAAATGTGCTAAATATTTTTATGTTTAATATTTTCAAGAATTTTATGCTTTTTGAAATTTTTTGAATGTTTTAAAAAAAACAAAAAAAAATGCTTTCAGAAATTGATTGACAAGCAAAAAACCCTCTGCTTTAAGGTGAAAAAAATTTCAATGAAACCACTTTTGGACACCAGGTGTGTGTGTGTGTGTAAAGAAACATATGGGGTGAATTTTTTAAAATATTTTTTATGTTAAAAGTCTGTTCAAAGACTTTATATTATTTATCCCACGTTTTTCAGCAACACTGACAAAAAGTATATTATACTTATAGATGTTTATGCCCACTGGCCCTGATTTGGGAATAAATCCCATTGTATTCCATTCTAAATAATATGTAAATGCAGTAGCTTCTCAATCCTAAACCAGAAAAATGCTTTCTTTAAAGGGGGGGGTCCATGTTAACAGTCAAAAAAAAAATTCCAATCCCAGAAATTCCTTGACAAGTAATATCACACAGATGTCAAAAACCTATTAAGTGTGTGTGTGTGGGGGTGGGGGGGGGGGGGGGGGGTATATATCTTTCACTTTTTTACCCACTTCAAACATGTCAACGCTTACCAAAGTTTTCCAGGGGGGGGGGGGTCCATGTTAACTGTTTTCTTGTTATAGTATATATATTTTTTAACCTGGTAAATATATACCCCCCCCCCCCGACCCCCCTCTAGATCCGCGCATGTGATTAAAAGAACCAGTTCGTCTTCTTTCATGCAATATAACACTTTTATAGCTTTTTCAAAGAAATTAATAAATTTAAATCATAAAAAAGAGATGAAAGAAGACGAACTGGTAGCGTTTGGAAGGTGTTATGGAATAAAAATACATGTACCACACCAAGCAAATTTACATGAAATAAAATGAAAGAAAAGACCTATAGCCCTCAAGGTTTCACCGGTCAGCATGATCAAGGACTCTAATAAATTAATTCAATACGCATACAGGTACGTATTGACTATATAAAATCGAATATTTATTTTTGAATATAAATTATGTCTATAAGGCAGCTATCAAGCTCCTCCGTTTTCAATAATTTATTTAAATTTTTAAGATTTATAGCCTTGAGTAGAAAACAGTCTCTCATTTCCTTAAATGTTTCAAAAAAATATAAAACAAATACTTTGATAAAGTTAAGATTGCTCAATACAAGAAATTTATAATTTATCATTTTAGATTAAGAAAGACCATACTTTTACAAGAAAAATAAAACCATACTTGCCAAATTTCATTGAAATATGAAAAAGTTATAGGGCCAGTTAAGAGAACACACCTGTACGACTGACTGTGTAATAACATGATGATGGATTCTCCCAATATAAATTTCAGTTCTTTTACAACTTATCATGTAAGATTTAGAAAGTTTATGCCATTGCAAGATAAATAAAACCAATACTTGCCAAATTTCATTGAAATATGAAAAAGTTATGGCCAGTTAAGAGAACACACTAGTACGACTGACTGTGTATAACATGATGATGGATTCTCCCTATATAAATTTATGTTCTCTTTTAGTTTTACAATCTAATCACATAGGATTAAGAATGGCCATACATTTACAAAAAAAGAAAAAACCATACTTGCCAAATTCCATTGAAATATGAAAAAGTTATTGCCAGTTAAGAGAAAACACTAGGACAACTGACTGATTATGACATGATGATGGATTCTCCCCATGTAAATTTCAGTTCTTTTACAACTTATCATGTAAGATTTAGAAAGTTTATGCCATTGCAAGAAAAATAAAACCAATACTTGCCAAAATTCATTGAAATATGAAAAAGTTATGGCCAGTTAAGAGAACACACTAGTACGACTGACTGTGTATAACATGATGATGGATTCTCCCTATATAAATTTATGTTCTCTTTTAGTTTTACAATTTAATCACTAAGGATTAAGAATGGCCATACATTTACAAAAAAAAAAATAAAACCATACTTGCCAAATTCCATTGAAATATGAAAAAGTTATTGCCAGTTAAGAGAACACACTAGTACAACTGACTGATAATGACATGATGATGGATTCTCCCCATGTAAATTTCAGTTCTTTTACAACTTATCATGTAAGATTTAGAAAGTTTATGCCATTGCAAGATAAATAAAACCAATACTTGCCAAATTTCATTGAAATATGAAAAAGTTAAGGCCAGTTAAGAGAACACACTAGTACGACTGACTGTGTATAACATGATGATTGATTCTCCCTATATAAATTTATGTTCTCTTTTAGTTTTACAATTTAATCACATAGGATTAAGAATGGCCATACATTTACAAAAAAAAATAAAAACCATACTTGCCAAATTCCATTGAAATATGAAAAAGTTATTGCCAGTTAAGAGAACACACTAGTACAACTGACTGATTATGACATGATGATGGATTCTCCCCATGTAAATTTCAGTTCTTTTACAACTTATCATGTAAGATTTAGAAAGTTTATGCCATTGCAAGAAAAATAAAACCAATACTTGCCAAATTTCATTGAAATATGAAAAAGTTATGGCCAGTTAAGAGAACACACTAGTACGACTGACTGTGTATAACATGATGATGGATTCTCCCTATATAAATTTATGTTCTCTTTTAGTTTTTCAATTTAATCACTAAGGATTAAGAATGGCCATACATTTACAAAAAAAATAAAAACCATACTTGCCAAATTCCATTGAAATATGAAAAAGTTATGGCTAGTTAAGAGAACACACTAGTACGACTGACTGTGTAATACAAGATAATGGATTCTCCCTATATAAATTTATGTTCTCTTTTAGTTTTACAATTTAATCACATAGGATTGAGAAAGACCATACTTTTACAAGAAAAATAAAACCATACTTGCCAAATTTCATTGAAATATGATATGTTGTGGCTAGTTAAGAGAACACACTAGTACGACTGACTGTGTATTAGATGATGATGGATTCTCCCTATATAAATTTATGTTCTCTTTTAGTTTTACAATTTAATCACTTAGGATTAAGAAAGACCATACATTTACAAGAAAAATAAAACCATGCTTGCCAAATTTCATTGAAATATGAAAAAGTTATGGCTAGTTAAGAGAACACACTAGTACGACTGACTGTGTAATACAAGATGATGGATTCTCCCTATATAAATTTATGTTCTCTTTTAGTTTTACAATTGAATCACATAGAATTAAGAAAGACCATACTTTTACAAGCATAAAAATTTTATTGAAATATGAAAAAGTTATGGCTAGTTAAGAGAACACACTAGTACGACTGACTGTGTAATACAAGATGATGGATTCTCCCTATATAAATTTATGTTCTATTTTACAAGAAAAATAAAACCATACTTGCAAAATTTTTATTGAATTATGAAAAAGTTATGTCTAGTTAAGAGAACACACTAGTACGATTGACCATATGTATAACAAGATGATGGATTCTTCCTATGTTAATTTATGTTGTCTTTCTGTTTTACAAAATATCATTTTAGATTAAGAAAGACCATACTTTTACAAGAAAAATAAAACCAATACTTGCAAAATTTCATTGAAAAATAAGAAAGTTATGGCCAGTTAAGAGAACACACTAGTACGAATGACTGAGTATAACATGATGATGGATTCTCCGTATGTAAATTTAAGTCCTCTTACAATTTATGATTTTAAGTCCTCTTACAATTTATAATTTTAAGTATCAACTCTGTTTTAAGTTGTTATAATCTTCACCAGTAAGAACATTTTAATAGAAAAGGTCATATGTTATAGGCATTCACAAATTAACCTCAATTGGTAAAATTAAAAAGAAATGTTGGAAAATTATTCCATGAAGATTCAGTACATTTTAATCTGTTTAATAAGAAATATATGAAGAAGTTGAGTAATACATGTATGAATTCTTATTTATGAAAATAAGTTGCAAATGATTTTGAATGAGCAAACCATTGTATTGTTTATTACCAAGAACCATACAGTTCATAGGTTTAACGTATATACATTTATCAGTTGTACAGTATACATGTATGTATAACATTTCAAGGTCATTCGAACATTATGAAGCCTTACTTCAGAGACATAAATAACAGTTATAATGTCTCTGCTTACATCCAAGTATTTGGAAATTTATCAATATGTCAATGACCGTTTTCCATGGCAATAACACAATAATTATCAATTATTAAAGTTACAAAAGAAGTTAATTTTTCTTTTTTTTTTTTTTTTTTTTTTTTTTTAATAAATGAAAACTTTGAAATGTGCTTTTTACTAGGAAAACTTTAAAAAAAATTTAGAGAAGCTAGTTACTCTGAAACCAGCTATGTATACACAAAGGGATATAGTAAACAGGAAATGGTTTGTGTAATGATCAGTCTGTGTGGAAATGAATTCTTGAATATATGTATATACCGGGTATATCATCATATAGACTGAAACTCTGAAAGGTGTGAGAACATTCCTTCGGGCAAAATTTTCCAATATATTTTCAAAGGTGTGAAATAGGGATAATTCACTGATTTCAATTTAATTGATCTTTTACAAATTTATACAGATTTTCAGAATTAATAAATTGAAAATCAATCTGCAATTCATCCCTTTTATGACAACACTAATCGAAGGGTTTTAATTAAGACTGTTTTTCACTCCAAATAAAATCAGCATAATTTGATAATTAGGTACATTGCATGCCAGTACTAAGTGGTCATTAAATAATACATGGCTTCCCCCCACCCCCCTCTCTCTCTCTCGACTCTGTATAAAATTGTTGCCCCGCAGTAAGGTTTTTTTCTTTAATTTTTTTTCCCCAGAGAATTTCAATTTTAGTTGTTGACAGGATAAGTGGTATAAAAAACCATGCAGAGAGAGAGAGAGAAAGAGAGAGAGATAGGGATATAAAACAATAACAAAAATTTCTGTTAGTTGCATATCAACACTTGAGGGGAAGTTTGGAATAGAGCATTTAAGTGTAAAGCATTCTGAAATAATCAGGCCTTAGAAATTTTTAGTTTTTTGGTTTACCAAATAACGATGAAATGTAGAAGAAATATTATTTAAGCTTTCCGTTAATATTCTATAATTTGAGTTCTTAATGTACATGAATAAGGTTGTGCAGTTTAAATATATATATAATTCAAGTTGAGAGTGTAACATGAAATTAAGAGTAGATACCATCCATACTTCATTTTTTCTTACATTGTTTATATACCAAGTCTTCTCCGGAGACAGATTTTGAAACTTATGAAGAATTTAAATCAAAATTCTATAATTTGTCGTTTTTCTTTCTTAAACTTTCAAAATAAAACGTAAATGTCAAAGCTATTGTTAAATGAAAATACATTAGCTTTTATTGTTTAGATGGAAAAAAAATCAGGTTAATGAAATGACCATATGTATTTTAAATCTTTATCTTCGATCTTAGAAAGGGAAATAACTATATAAAGCGGATCGTTTTTAAAATATTGTCCTGAGTAGTGAGAAGACTAAATCAGTATATATGATATGAGACATTTTTAAAGGAAGAATTAAAACTATTATTTCATTAATCATTTATTTATTGATTAATACAGCCTTTAATTTTTTCGTAAACGTTACAAAACACCTTACTTCGATATTATCGAAACGCTTTAGGTTTGGACAGAACCATTCATATTTTTGCGCAGGGGTGTCGTAAAATAAACAGAGCGTGAATTTGTTTCTTTTTTTTTTAATCCGAGTTTGATTCCATGAAAATTCATCAACCTTGTTGGTTATATCTATTTTCATAATCTTACATTATGTTTGAATAATAATAATACAGCAACCAGATTCTTGAGTTAAACTTACCCACCCCCATTTGCTAACTTCCGAGAAACCAATATTTACACACCCCAGATCAAGATAATCCAGTCCCATCACTAGTGAACAAACTAGAATTTTTAATGCTGAACAAACTGACACTTTTGATAAATAACTTTATATGTCCTGAGTTTGAAAACCTAATAGAAAAAAAAGATGTGAAATATAATTTAATTCCTTCAAAATCCCTAATAAGAACAAAATTGAAAACTTTGAATTAAAAAAAAAAAAGCGTACAATCCTTTTTTATCATTCCTAGGTTGAAATAGAAAAATTAAACCATTATTTTAAAACCGGAAAGTATAACATTCTTGAAAGTACATGTAGACTGCTCTAAAATGGAACTAGACGACTATTATGCAATATAAACAGGAAATGACAGGTGTCACTACTTAGGTGTGGAACCGAATCCTTGTATATATACACGTGTGATGTACGTCTAGGTTACAATGTACCCCATCGGAATACAGCCCAGGGGGTGAATCTTACAATATATTTTCTATCTAGTGTGTACAGAGTGGGTCGACCATGCTCTACGCGCTGAACATTGCTGAAGTTATTAAACAATCATGTGCCCCCCCCCCCCCTCCCCCATACCTAGTACCATAAATACGCGAATTCCATGGATTTGTAAAATGAAATAAAATATTATTTATATAGAATAACATTTATTAAATAAAGATTAATGGGGGTTCACATGGTAGGGTCGAAAGAATTTTACTTTTGATTAATGATTTAAACTTTTATATTCCTATCATGCATTTACAATCAAATAAGTCCGAAAATTGCCCTGAGAGTCCATTTTCCTCGTATAAAAAATACAATTAATTTTTTTTTTTACAACAGACCGACAAGAGTAAGGGGTATACTTTTCTTGAGACAGAAACGGGTGTGAACAAAATATCTCGATCATTGCATATATGTGCTTGATAAAGGGGCCGAGCAAGGGACTTTACGCAATCGTACATATTAGGCCTAATTTAATGTTATATATACTTGTAACTGTAGATTAATCATGTGTTGATAAATAAATAAATAAATGAATGAAAAAGTCAACAATGACAAAATATATATAAATCTACTGCAGGGGGATTATCGTGTTATCGGCACTTTAGTAAACACTCAGCTTAATTAATAATCGGTATATTACTATAAATATAAGATGTTTTAAATAGTTTAACGGAAATAATTGAAAATATATTACCAAAATTAAGTGTAAATCGATAAAATGAGTAAACCGGACTCGCTACCCATTTTAATTTATTTTTTTTTTAACCCATTTTAGTCACCTTGAAAAGGACAAGCGGATAAACACAAGCGGATAAACACAACATTTTAATTTAAAACTTTCAGTGAAGGCAAATCTTATATTAATAAACTATGTCCGTAAATTTCATGAAGAAAGAATGTGTATTTATTCCGTCATTGTAAAAAACACGGTTTTCAGTTTCGAAATTCTCGGCCGGCTCGGCCCAAGTTTCGTTACCCATTTTAGTCGCACCACAGAAGAGCGGAAATAAAAAAAACCACCTGTCTCAGTGTCTGGATGTCCGATATAGGCCTAATGATGGAGTTCAGAACTTTATTTTAACAAGGATTAATTCACGCAAGTATTTAAATCAGTCCGATTGATTTGGCGTGTGTGAATTATTCCATTAACATCACAAAATGTCCAATTGGAATTCTGCAGTCAGTGTCTGAGGGTTAGTTTACATCATACCATGTCAGTGATGTAAGTATTAGCATGCTACGAATTTAGTGGTTATTTCTTGCAAAACGGAATCAAGCTCTACATGAAAGATATTAGAGGAATATACATGGTCAAAAATGAATATAACTTTTATTAGTTTTCTTAGTCTTACTCAACAGTCAATTTAGGGAGGAGGGATATCTGTCAGGGTGTCCCATGTATCAGTAGGGTATGTCACATTGTGCCTGTCTAAGGTTAATCAAGGTCAAGTTCAGTTAATTTATGGATTCTATAACATTAGGTCTGTGCGAATGAGTTCAATAATTAATCCCTGCATGTACTTTTATGGGGTACTCACAGCTTGTGATCCACCCTTGTGACACAAGGGTGGATCTTAACACACTGCAGTGATATATAGATGTGAAATTTTTATTTTCCTTTTAAAAAACTGTGAACCAAAAATTATCACTTTGAAAACAGAGTACCAATCATACGATATTTATGGAAATATACCTTATTGAAGAGTTACTGTAGCTCCAAAGTTTTTTTTCTAATTAGGTCAAACATGAAGGCAAAGGTCAAAGGGTCAGAAATCAAAGCATGCTCAGAAATATCTTGCAACAGACATATGAAAAATCTATCTCTTCTAAATCAAAGTCACAAGGAAGAATTAATATTTATGAAAAGTATGTCATACTTCAAGGTCAAGATAAATTGGTAAAAAATCATGATAGTGTAATCTGTAGGCCTATTAAGAAAGGAATAATTCGCACAGGTAATACATGTATAAGTTGAACAAGTTGAAAGCCCTATCTCATCTCATTCAAAAGACATAACCAAAGTTTAAAGTTTTTGTGACATTGATAAGCCGACCATTTAACAGATGAATATTAAGATTTAATGTCCTCTCTTATTCGCTAAGGTGGGGGACAAAAATCAAAAGAACACATCAAAAGGGATTAACTGACCTTGACCTGATAATGCATATAGATGCTTTCTGTAAAAATAAACGTCTTCTTACAATAATTTAGTTTATAGTCAGAAAGTTTAAGTATCATAAGAAAAAGAAATATCATGTTTAACATACATGTAGATCTATTTTAATGAAAAAAAGTGATATTGTCAGAATGGGATCAATATTGACTGACTGCACCTTGCAGGATGAAAATTTAGTTTTAATAATTTCAGAACTTCTTTTTTTCTAATTAGAAACCAAAGAATTTTTGATGAATTCCAACTATATATTACTAATAATTTATAATGTACATGATCTATGTACAGATGTAAAGCCTAAATTGATTCGTTATCCAATGTAGATTTAACAGTCGAGCTAATTGATGACAGGAATAAACTTTAAAAAATTACTAGTAGTAAATAAGGTACCGTAAAGGCGTAGTACATGTATACAATGTATATGTTGTCTTATTTAATCATATTTATCATGTTTATTGTACCTGCTTTTTTGGCTGATATTAAGTGGTTATTTCAGTTTTTTTTTTTTAATTCAGACAGAGTAGCATAGAGATGCAACTTATTTCATTTTTCATAATATTCATTCATCCATAGAAATAATAAAGATATCTAACCTAATGATAAAAAAGAAGAAGAAATCAGATTGGTGATCAATATCTAAAGACATGATGGTGGATCTAAGGGAATACTGTAGGTTGTAATATTTTCGTTTGTTTATTGCTTTTCTCATTTACCTAAGACAAAGCGACATGAGATATTTGTCTCATCTTTTTTAATTCTGATTAATATGGCTAATTGATTTCAAACATTTAGCTTATAAGTCATGTATATAGTCTAAAGTTATGAGTGGTGGATCCAAGGGGAGTTGATATTGAATTTTTGAATACTAATGTGGTGAATCAAAGGATACTAATGATTTTTGCAAATTTATTTGAACGTTTAGTTAATATTTCTGTGTGTGATCATGATCTTAACTAAGAAGTGGTGGATCCAAGGCAAGTGGATATTAATTGTTTTGAAAGCCATAAAAGTTGTGGTGGATGTAAAGGGAGTAGATAGATATTTTTAATGGGTCAAAGGATAATAATGATTATGGTTTATTGATTTCAAACATATAGCTTATATGTCATGTGTCATGTATGTCATGTGTGATCAAGATCTAAACTTATAAGTGGTGGATCCTAGGGGAGTGGATATTTATCTTTTTTAATTATTTGAGCTTGATCAAAGGTTAAAAATGAATTTTGATTATGTCTAATTTATTTCAAACATTTAGCTTTTATGTCAGGTGTGAACATGATCTTAATTTAAAAGTGGTGGATCTAAAGGGAGCGGATATTATTTTTAAATATTTGAAATGGGTAAAAGGACATTACTGATTCCGGCTAATTGATTTCAAACATTAAACTTATATGTCATGTGTGATCAAGATCAAAACTGATAACAAGTGGTGGATCCAAGGGGGTGGTGGATATTTATCTTTTTTAAATATTTGTGAATGATCAAAGGATATTAATGATTTATGATTATGGCTAATTTATTTCAAACATTTAGCTTTTATGTCAGGTGTGAACATGATCTTAATTTAAAAGTGGTGGATCTAAGGGGAGCGGATATTATTTTTAAATATTTGAAATGGGTAAAAGGACATTACTGATTCCGGCTAATTGATTTCAAACATTAAACTTATATGTCATGTGTGATCAAGATCAAAACTGATAAGTGGTGGATCCAAGGGGGGTGGATATTTATCTTTTTTAAATATTTGTGAATGATCAAAGGATATTAATGATTTATGATTATGGCTAATTTATTTCAAACATTTAGCTTTTATGTCAGGTGTGAACATGATCTTAATTTAAAAGTGGTGGATCTAAGGGGATCGGATATTATTTTTAAACATTTGTGGTGGGTAAAAGGATAATAATGATTATGGCTAACTTATTTCAAACTGTAATCTTACATGTCATGTGCGATCAAGAACTTAACTTATTAGTGGTGGATACATGAGGAGTGGATATTCATATTTTAAAGAAATATTTGTGGTGTATCAAGGATATTAATGACTATGCCATTGTCATTAATATCATTGATATGGCTGATTGATTTTAAGCATTAAGATAATATGTCATACATTAGTTAAGGAAAGAGACCCTCTTTGGAAACTGTGAATTGGTTGCTATTGTGTTGGTATTAAATTTTCTTGTTTCATTTATTAAATATTCAGATTAATCATGTTAATTGTCATTGATCAAATAATCTGTGATTTATGATGAATGTTTCATTATGGGAGGCAACTGCCTTAGAAACCTGTTTTCATATAAATCTTCTTTTACATAAACAAAAATTTGAAGAATGAATACTTGAAAATTTGAAAAATAATAGATATTTGTTATAACTATACACTTTTATAGAATGAGAAACAGAGAAGATACTAATGATCCATTAGTATAAGAAAAAACCCCAAGTTTTTAGGAATTATCTTACAGTAAATATATCAATACATGGGATTTAAAACCCCATGATAAAGAAACGTGGGAGAAAAAACCCCATATGACAATATAAGCAACATATGGGTTTAAAAAACCTACATTGATTTTCGTGGGGTTTTTTCCCCCATGGGGTGAAAAATAAACCCCATGGGGTTTTTGTGGGGTTTTTTGTGGGGTATTTTTAAGTTCATGTTTCCCCATGGGATTTTTGTTTTTGAACTCAAATATCTCAAAAACTAGCAGAAAATGTTGAATTTTTTTTTTCATAAATCAATTTGATCATAAAAACCCCACCATTTAAAAAAAACCCTAAGATGATAGCTTTAAAGGAAAAGGGTGCGCAAGTTCGGAAAAATGTCCATTCCGAAGTTGTCCGTCCCACTGTTTTAGTTGTATTATTAAAAAAAAATTTAAATGCTTAATTAAAGAAGTGTTCAATTATCTTAAGATTACTTAAGAAGGTAGGAGTTAAGTTATTATAAGATTAAATTTCCATTTCATTTGTTTGGTTATGATGGTTATAGAGGTTTGTCTTAAATAATAATAAAACTTCAAAGGATTTCTGATTTTTTTTTAAAAATGTATAACATTCCATTTAAGGGGGGGGGGGGTAGAGTTAAGTTGAGGGAGTGTTTGGGGTAGAGTTAGGTTTGTTTAGTTCCCTTGGTCCTTTTTTATTGGTTAAACCCCCTGGTGGATCGGGGGCTTAGAGAATAGGTTCCTGGCCTATTAGAGGCTTGTCGTAAGAGGCAACAGAATTTCCCATTAAATAGTTGTATTATTAAAAAAATTTTATATGCTTAATTAAAGAAGTTCAGTTAGTTTTATTCTTATCAATGCTATGTCTTATACAACTCCTGCACACACCGCTGTATTGGCATAGCATTCATGAGAATATAGTTTCTTATCCCTATAAAAACCCATTCAATAAAAATTAAAGATAAGAGATGAAATAGGTTTGAGTTCAATTATCTTAAGATTACTTAAGAAGGTAGTAGTTAAGTTATTATAAGATTAAATTTCCATTTCATTTGTTTGGTTATGATGGTTATAGAGGTTTGTCTTAAATAATTATAAAACTCCAAAGATTTCTGATTTTTAAAAAAATGTATAACATTCCATTGAAGGGGGGGGGTTAGAGTTAGGTTGAGGGAGCGTTTGGGGTAGAGTTAGGTTTGTTTAGTTCCCTTGGTCCTTTTTGATTGGTTAAACCCCCTGGTGGATCGGGGGCTTAGAGAATAGGTTCCTGGCCTATTAGAGGCTTGTCGTAAGAGGCGACAGAATTTCCCATTGAATAGTTGTATTATTAAAAAAAAATTTAAATGCTTAATTAAAGAAGTTCAGTTAGTTTTATTCTTATCAATGCTATGTCTTATACAACTCCTGCACACACCGCCGTATTGGCATAGCATTCATGAGAATATAGTTTCTTATCCCTATAAAAACCCATTGAATAAAAATTAAAGATAAGAGTTGAAATAGGTTTGAGTTCAATTATCTTAAGATTACTTAAGAAGGTAGGAGTTAAGTTATTATAAGATTAAATTTCCATTTCAGTTGTTTGGTTATGATGGTTATAGAGGTTTGTCTTAAATAATTATAAAACGATTTCTGATTTTTTTAAATAAATGTTTTACATTCCATTGAAGGGGGGGGGGGGTAGAGTTAGGTTGAGGGAGCGTTTGGGGTAGAGTTAGGTTTGTTTAATTCCCTTGGTTCTCTTTGATTGGTTAAACCCCCTGGTGGATCGGGGGCTTAGAGAATAGGTTCCTGGCCTATTAGAGGCTTGTCATAAGAGGCGATAGAAATAGTTGTATTTTTAAAGAGTTTGAAAAATTATTTTAAAGAAGTTCAGTTAAAGTTTTATTCTTGTCTATGCTATGTCTTATACAACTCATGCACACACCGCAATATAGGTATAACATCCTTAAGAATATAGTTCCTTAGCCCTGTTAAAACTTATCAATAAAAATGAAAGATATATAAGGGATGAAATAGGTTTAAGTTCAATTATCTTAAGAATAGTTAAGAATGTAGGAGTTAAGTTATTATCAGATTAAATTTTAATGTCAGTTGTTTGCTTCAAGAGGTTTGTCTTAAATAATTATAAAACTTCAAACAATGAAATATCAGTATCGTGTTTTGAGTGTATCCTGTAGTTTTACGAGGACCTGATGTCATAGGTTTAGTATTCTGTGTAAAAGTGTTTTTTCTGATGTGTGGATTTAGAATACATCCCCCTCCCCCTGTGGACACCCTATAAGTGACTCACCTTATCTGTCTGTGTGTGCAGATGTATTATATAGTTTTGCATGATTAAAAATATGAAAAATACAAGAAATGCAAACCGTTTTCCGGAATTATGATGTTCCTTCATTACGGTTCTAGGGTCAGTAATACTTGAGCTTTGATGCACATGCGCTTGGTCTTTTCAACTTCCCATTTTGTTCAGTGCAGACAATTTTTTTTTGCTCCTTTTTCTGCTGTGTGTTTTCTTTCAATTTCAGAAATCGTCATGACTTGTACACCTATGAAGAAGGCCATCATGGACTTTGCTGTTTGAATGTGATAATCCTGACTGTTTAGTGACATTCAAGTAATCGTCGTGGCTTATACGCTGATGAAGAAAGCTGTATAATGGACTATGCTTTTTGAATGTGATAATCCTGACTTTTTCGTGTTAGCGCAATTTTGACGAGTAACCATTTGCCGAGGTGATACTGTTATCTCCAGGTCCCCCAGCTATGATATGCTTTGTGTGATATTTGTGAATGCTATGCTGCCAAAAGCTTACGAGTTGTACAATCGGCACATAGGTTATGAACATGCGAGATGCATGTTGCTGATGCTTGAATGAACATGCGAATTGCATGTTATCTGTGAATGTATTTTGTAATAAAAGCCATGACAGTTCCGCCAATACAATAAATTTTTGTTGTTCTTCAAATTCTATCAGCTACTTAAATGTGTTTGTCATAAGAAAATTTTAAAAGCTTTGATTATCAACATTTATTAAACAGTTCTTGTTAGTATTAGGAATTTGGATATAACCCCCAGCATCCAATGCCTCGGGCATTTTATTAGGTCACCTGAGTAAACTCAGGTGACCTATTGCTATCTATTTTCTTAAGTCGTCGTGCATTGTGCTTTAACATTTGAACATTTTCAGCTTCTTCTCTTCAACCACTGAACCAATTTCAACCAAATTTGGCATAAAGCATCTATGCGTGAAGGAAAACAAAAATTGTGAATTTCATGATCCCTGCCCCCCTGGGGGCTATGGGGTGGGGCCAAAACAACAAAAATTAGTGCAATCTTTAAAAATCTTCTTCTTTACTCCTGGACATCAAGCAGTCAAACTGTTTGCATGATTGTAATTAGCAATGAGTTCTCTACCAAAATTGTGAAATTCATGACCCTGGGGTCAGGGGTTCTAGTGCTAGGGCAGGGCTGAATAAGTTGGTATTGAAAATGCATTATTTCTTTGAAAAATCTTCTTTTCTGCTCCTGGGTATTAAATAAACTAACTCAGTGCATAGTTATGATGAGCACGAGTGCCTCTACCAAAATTATAAATTTTATGGTCCCAGGGACAGAGGTTCTAGTGTTAGAGCGGGGCTCTATAGATTATATGGTGAAAATACCTGAATTCTATGAAAATCTTCTCCTCTGCTCCTAGGAAATAAATAAACTAACTAAGTGCATGATTATGATGAGCAAGAGTGCCTCTACCAAAATTATGAATTTTATGGCCCCAGGGACAGAGGTTCTGGTGTTAGAGTGGGGCTCTATAGATTATATAGTGAAAAAATACCTGAATTCTTTGAAAATCTTCTCCTCTGCTCCTAGGAAATAAATAAACTAAGTGCATAGTTATGATGAGCAAGAGTGTTTCTACCAAAATAATGAATTTTATGGCCCCGGGGTCAGGGGTTCTGGTGTTAGGGTGGGACTGTATTGATTATATAGTAAAAATACACGAATTCTTTGACAATCTTCTCCTCTGCTCCTAGGAAATAAATAAACTAACTAAGTATGTAGTTATGATGAGCAAGAATGCCTCTTCCTTAATTGTGAATTTTATAGCCCCAGGGTCAGGGGTTCTGGTGTTAGGGCGGGGCTCTCTTGATTATCATGATTATATAGTGAAAATACAAATCTTTGAAAATTTTCTTCTCTGCTCCAGGGTATTAAGCAGATGAACTACCAATATAGTTATAATAGACAAGGGCCTATATCTTCTATAATTGTGAATTTAAAGGCCCCAGGGTCCGGGGTACCATAGATGGGGGGGGGGGGTTGTACTTGTATACTGAAAATGAATGGTTTGAAATCTGCTCCTTGGTATTAATCAAATATCAAGGCGTAAAGGTCAGGGGTTCATGTATGGTAGGGGCACTACTGATTATTGCTGAATATTACTTATTAGTTGAAATGCATTCGGTGTTCCTTTAATTACCCTGCGTATGGGTATTAAGTAAACAAACTAAGCAACTGCTAAGTGTATTGTTATGATGATCAATGGTGCCTTTTTCAAAATTGTGAATGCCATAGCATCTGGCTTAAAACATGAATCAAATTCAATCACTGGAAAGTTGTTGCATAATGCTCAGGTGACCTATAAGGCCCATGGGCTTCTGTATCATTAAAATGATCCCCTTGCATGATGATTTGGCTTATAATTAGCATAATTAACAACAATTAAAAATTCACATTTTGGCATGGTAGTTTCTGAACTCGGTTAAGTTATTCAAACTTATTGTTCCTTGTATCTAAACCAAATTAAACTGTATGCAATGGTGATGCATTATTATAATTGTTACGTTGATGTTGATGGAAGCATTGAGATGCTGTACTTTATACATTTTTGTTGATAGAAGCATTGAGATGCTTTAATTTATACATTTATGCTGATAGAAGCATTAATACCGGTATTCTGTGCTTGTTTTTCTGCTCCAGAGAATGAGAACCTGTTTTACAGACGATTTAAAATAGGTACCTAAATCTATATCAACTAAAACCGGCTCTAAATTTTACTGTATACCTGTTTAACACACGATATATAAGTCAGGTGTGAGAAAATATGAAACTGTCATTTTGAATGAGGCACAATGAATCTTAACAAAGGTAATCGAAAGTATTTCTTTTGTCAGATTAGTTATATCAAGGGCTTCCTTATATCTTCCCCTACGATAGTAATACGAGGGTTGTCCCGTAAAATCGTGGACAAGTTGTCTAGTTTGAAAAATAATCATCACTGCGTTCTGAAATTTTCACTACTCTTAAGTACATATAATATGAATATATATATAGCAAATTTCAAATAGATATATGCATAAATAAACGAATTTTGGTGTTTTATGTTATGTACTATATCGCCCTACGGCGCACGGATTATAACGTCAAGTTGTCTTAAACAGCGTGACGTTTCATGCTTGCTAAAAATAAAGTTGGATAAGCCCCAATTAAATTTAGAAAATTTAATGATTTACATACGTGAGTGTTTATATCCAGTTAAGGAACCAATGTCACGGCCAGGAACACGTTAAGTTCCAAGACAGTACCGTTGTCAGAAACCTTTAAAGTTAAGCACTGAAATTGGCTCGTTGTCATGAATTTACAGGTGAGGTTATGACAAAAACTGTCCGGTGTCATTACTTGAGAAGACAGGTCGTGAGCAGTTTTTCATTTTTTAAGTTAAATAACTTCCACCAATGTCTGAAATTGCAATGGGGAACAGAACTGACACCCCTTTTGGTGTTGTATGAATTTCAGCCGTTAAAATGAAGTAATAAAAGAGGAGTTTGCGTTGGGGATATTAAACCCTGGTGAAATCAAACGTGGATTTCATTCATTTTCCTTTTGGGATGTTATAGTTTTTGTAAATAAAATATTATATATATACCAATTGATGCAGTCAGTATGAAGACATGTTATAAGCCTTTACAGAAAAGAATTGAACAACTTCAAACTGAAAATTTTGATTTATTATAATTTATGTCCGTTGTCATACCAAGATACGAAAATTCAGTCCGTTGTCATCGGTCCGTTGTCGCTACTCTAATGGACGTAAATACACTATGAAGGAGGTCGATTTTAGTTTTTTATGCTTTGATAAATTTCAAGCATGTCTTCAATAAATGGGTGAACTGATTAGTCATAAGAAACTAAACGTATGGTATTTTCTATATTTCATATAATGTTCAGCTTTTGTTTGTCATACATAAGGGCTTCAGCCTTTTTCCTTATAGAAACTAATTTCACAGTGAAGGAAGAAATATGCACGCTAACTCTCGATTCCCGCCTACGTTTTGCACTCATTTTATCCAATATTAATGGCAATTTGGCCATAAAATCGTTTTAATTCAAAGAACAGTTCAATGGTAATTGATGAATTGTTTTAATACCAGCGCTAAATAGTGAAATATCCCTATTTCCAGCTCTTAAAAAAGGGGCGGGGGGTGGGGTGGGGTGGGGGGTTAGACGATACTCTCCATTGAAAGATCGCCATATTTTGAAATATTCAATTCAATTTATCTATTGCAAAAGACATACGTCTTATAGCATTTAAAATACAATATATAAACAAAGGAAATAATCGAAAATGGCCGGTCAGTCTTTGTAAATCCTTATGGAACATGCACATATATACATACAAACTCGTATTAACAGTCTACAATTTATATGGAGAATGACATGAGATTAATTCAACGTACATGTAATATAATAGTTACAGTCATATCAACAATATAAAAGTAACAAATCAGCAAATGACACACCATTACATGATTAAATCATTTCTTAGTGCCAGGGCTTTATAGATAAACTAAACTAAATAGTCTTGGATATGATTAAATGTTCCTTGTATCTTTTCTTAAGTTTTCGGCAAAGAAATTATACAAATAAATATATCAATAAAATGTAATGTTTCAGTTGTAAATCGCTTCGAAATTGGTGAAAAAATAAGCATGTATGCTTCCTATGAGAAATATTAGCCTGGTAGTGCAGTAAAAAAAACAAATACAAATATGGAACGCCATCACTGCCTTATAGCATACAACTATGCATTTATTACGTCAATTTATCATTACGTGATGTGAACATATCTTTACGTTATGTCCATTTTTTATGGGATGATGAAAATATATCTTAATATCATGTCAATGCTGCATTACATGAAGTAAATACATCCTTTCATTATGTCAGCACTTCATAACTTGAAGTAAAAAATTCATTATGTGAAGTGATAATGTGTTTACATTGTGTTAAAACTTTATTGCGTGAAATGAATGTTTCTTTACATCATTTCATTTCTTTAATATGTGAGGTCAAAATTGCATTACGTCAAGTAAATTGTGTTTTATAATTAAACTTGTCATCGCATGAAGTCAAAAGCCCATTCCTTTTTGAGAGTGTATATTTCTATTATATCAAAGCATTATTACGTGATATGGATTTATCTTTATTTTACGGCGAGGGCATCATGATGTGAGGTGAACACATCTTACCTTTATGTCAGTGCTTTATTACGTGGTGTAAAAAGTGTATAACATAATGTGAACATATCTTTATATTATATCAACACTTTATTACATTATGTCAAAACTCCATACCGTGATGTGGATATATTATAACGTTATGCCAACTCTTTCTTATGTGATTTAAAAATATCTTTATATTGTGTTAACTATTTATCATGTGGATTCCAAGTTCATTACCTGATGCAAAAATACATTTACATTATCTCAAAGCTGTATATCTAGTATATAATGAATGTTGACGACCGTGTTTTAATGACTGGTAAGAAGGGGGGGGGTCGTGATTGATTAGGACAAATTACAGGCACATAATATGAACCCCCCTCTTTTCCCAGACATAACTTTACTATAGAAAATGTAATGTTCATTGAAACTGTACAGCCCCACCCCCCCCACTTCTTGTTGAAATATAGTCCACTAAGGGTAATATAATATATCTGGAAAAAAATAGGATTGATTGAAGTTGGACCACTCTCCCCGAAATAGGATTTTCGGGCTTGGACATTTTTTTCTTGGCTTGTCTAGTTTTTTCGGATAAATGATTTTTTTTACTGGCTGATCTCCTCTTTCAAAAAATGATGCTACGTCACTGGAGTTAGTAATTTTTTTTATTCATTCCAGGGCCAGAATTCTATTACAAAAATCTACCAGTCGCTCATCTAAATCAATTGAATATGCCTTAGTAAGCATGCATGGGCACATATCAGTGGGAGATGTGGGAATCTTGAACAAGGAAGGGGGACGGTATATGGTTGGGGACCAAGGGCGGAAAGCGGAGAAGCTCTCAGGCTTTATAGTTTTATAGAAAAAAGTTTTCAACTTAATTCAGCTAAACTTAATGTGAAATTAATGCAAAGTCCTACAAAGTTTAAGACTTTTATAAAAAAAAAAACAATGCAAAATAAAAAAAAAATGATTGCTGCACGACTCATAATATTTGATTTATTTAATTATCAGATTAAAGTAAACACCATTGAATTTCGACGTGACTTTAATTCACAGTCGCAGTGTTGAGGCTTTGCATGTTTCAAGATTGTCAATCATTTGTCGCTTTAAGTTTTCATTTAAAGATGTCATTCCGAAATCGCTGAGAATCTCTTCTACAACAGTTTTCTCTCCCGCCATTTTAGTGCCTGCGGAACGCGGAAAATACGTTATGCTCATATAAAGGCCGAGGATACCCGCGTTCGCATAACGTAATAGTGAATCGACATAATGTAGAAGAGTGCGCACAGTATGGCATGAGCTTTTCACATCAGTTAATAAAAACTAAGATTGTCATGAAAAGTAAACAATGAAATGCAAGTTGACGAAATAAAATTGTAGTATGTGTAAATGTCATAAAGAGTTGATATAATGTAAAGGAAAGTTAACACGATGCAATAGTAGTGTGGGTTAATGTCATAAAGAGTTGACATAATGTAAATGAAGGTTGGCACAATGCAATAGTAGGGTGGGTTAATGTCATAAAGAGTTGACATAATGTAATGGAAGGTTGACACAATGCAATAGTAGTGTGGGTTTATGTCATAAAGAGTTGACAAAATGTAATGGAAGGTTGGCACAATGCAATAGCAGGGTGGGTTAATGTCATAAAGAGTTGACATAATGTAATGGAAGGTTGACACAATGCAATAGTAGTGTTCTGCTATAAGGCAGTGACGGCGTTCCATATACAAATATGCAGTTTTGTCGAATATGTCATTTACCTGAATGGCATAAAGTAAAATGTATAACAAATCATTAAGGGTGATCACCTGATATTAAACAAAACAAGATAAAAAAAAATGAACATAGGTGCATGAAATGTACAAGTGTGATCCTCCTGAGACTGACTAGAAATTTACATGCAGTAAAAAAATATCAGATTACATGTAAATATGCATAAAATATAACAAAAATGAGTTAATCCTTTGCACCAATCCCATATGACAAGTTACTAGTATAAGAAAAATACAAAATTTTGACCAGAATGCAAAAAACTATAAAGTATAAATATACCCCCCCCCCCCCTTTGAAACACAAAAAGCTTTGGTTTGAATTTTTGGGAAAAAAAAACAAGTCCATATTACCTATTAAAAAGATTTTTTTTTTAACGGGGGGTGGGGGGGGAGGGGGAGGGGTTAAAAGTATTTTCCGTTTTTCGTTCATTTCTATTCTGAAAAACAAAAGTTTTACCAAATTTCTATAGTTATCTCTCTTTGTTTTCCCAAATAAGTAATGTTTTATGAAAATTTATATAATTATCAATAAAAATAAACATTTAAAAATCCTTAGAATATGTTAACTTTTGAAAATTAACTTGGCAGTAGGCGGAAGAACGATATGTATTCAAATATTGTATTATATTATTCTATTATTATATATTATATTAATCTTTGAGGAAATATTCAAAGATTTTATGCAAACGTTAATTTAAGAGCTATATCTCAACGTAAAAGATTCCAGTATTGGTTCATATTTCTCTTTATTTTGAATTAATTTCTATGCCTATTCAAAAAATTCTTTTAGGAGTGAGCATCCTCTGTCTACCGTTTACACCCACTGTGTGCTCCTTGTTTTGAACGGGGAATATACCGGGAAAAATCCGTCGATGTGAAAAATGGCCTAACAATTACTATGAAAAACGTCAGTCAGCATTTGACTCCATGATAAATTGTATTTGCTGACAAGACTTTTGATATTCTTGTTCCAGCAACTTGTTTGTCAATAATTATGTTCCCCAAACGAAGTTGGGGAACATATTGTTTTTACTCTGTTTCTTATTATTATTATTATTATGTTCCCCAAACGAAGTTGGGGAACATATTGTTTTTACTCTGTTTCTTATTATTATTATGTTCCCCAAACGAAGTTGGGGAACATATTGTTTTTACTCTGTTTCTTATTATTATTAGGGTCTTCCGTCTCCAACGGAAGACCCTTCTATTATTCTATTGTTTCTTCTTCACTTTTATTCTTTTTTTTTCTTTACAATTTTTGTGCAGAATATTTCTCGAAGATGGCTCGATCGATTTTGTTAAAATTTTCAGAGATTATAAGCTTCTATCTGAAGTTTGTACCCCTGACTCAATTTTGAAAAAAATCACTTCCGGTCGGAAGTTATCGCCCTTTTAGTGATTTTTAACGGGTCTCCTTGTCCATAAGTAAACTCAAAAACGACATTAGCTAGAAAGCTGAAATTTTCAGGGATGATAGACGACACATTGCTGAATTGCACATTGGATTTAAAATTTTTCAGAAAGGTCAAATATGGAAGCGCGGTAGGGGTCAAAATCCAGGACACGAATCATGAGTGAATTTTCGAGACATTTTGCATCATATCCTCTAAAGTATTATTATTTTGTTAAGTTATGCTGAACAATATTTATGGGGAATGACAAGATCTTTAATATGATATCAAGAAAAAAGTGCTGACTCATCACATTAGGGGCCAAAAAGGGCTAAAAGTCTTTTTTTGATAACCCTTTAACAGTCAATATTTTGTTATACATTACTAAAGCAAAAATGTTTATCTTAACAATCTTCAACTGTTTATTATGATTTTAATGTCGTAAATTACATAATTAGGGGCCACAAGGGGCCAAAATGCTAAATCTTTGACGCGTTATATCTCGAAAGTGAGAAATATTTTGACAAGTAAAATTGAACAAAAAGTGTTCAAAATCATTTTCTGAACAATATGCAACCTTTCATTTCTCGCTAAACGTCCCCATTAAGGATTTGAAGGGTTGGCCCCTAAATATTTCTTTTGCAAATAACTCGAAAGCGAAAATGAATCTCTGAATAGTTGTTGAACAAAAAGTGTTCAAAATACTAAGAGCTTTAAGATGAAACCAAGAAAAAGGGCTGGGCACTCAAATTAGGGGCCAAAAGGGGCTTAAAGTCTTTTTTCAATAACTCTTTAACAGTCAATATTTTGTTATACATTACTGAAGCAAAAACGTTTATCTCAACAATTTACAACTGTATATTATGACTAAAATGTCGTATATTGCATAATTAGGGGCTAAAAGGGGCCAGAATGCTAAACTTTGATGCTTTATATCTCGAAAGTGAGAAATATTTTGACAAGTAATATTGAACACAAGATGTTCAAAATCATGTTCTGAACAATATGCAACCTTTCATTTTTCACTAAACGTCCCCATTAGGGATTTGAAGGTTGGCCCCTAAATATTTCTTTTGCTCATAACTCGAAAACTAAAAAGAATCTCTGAATAGTTGTTGAACACAAAGTTTTCAAAATCCTAAGAGCTTCAAGATGAAATCCCGAAAAAGGGGCTGGGCACTCGAATTAGGGGCCAATAGGGGCCAAAAGTCTTCAATCGATAACTCTGTATCAGTTAATATTTTGTAATGCATTACTGAAGCAAAGATGTTTATCTCAACCATTTACAACTATATATTATGATTTTTATGTCGTATGGTCCGTAATTGGGGGCCAAAAGGGGCCAGAATTCTAAATCTTCGTCGCTTTATATCTCGAAAATGAGAAATATATTGATAAGTAATATTGAACAAAAGATGTTCAAAAACATGTTCTGAAAAATATGCAACCTTTTATTTTTCGCTAAACCCCTAAATATTTCTTATGCGAATAACTCAAAAACGAAAAAGAATCTCTGAATAGTCGTTGAACAAAAAGTCATGAGAGCTTTCAGAAAATATAAAGAAAAAAGGGCTGATTTTAAAAGTCCTTTATGTTCAATGTCTTTTTACAGATTATGGAAAATCATTATTTTAGAATGAAAATCTCAATCAAAATCTTATCTCATCTTATCGAGAATCAAACGGAAGACCCACTCGTTGCTCGCAACGAGATCGTATCTAGTTAAGGTCTTCCGTCTCCAACGGAAGACCTTCTTGTTATTCGTTCGGTTTCTTTTTCCCTATTATTATTATTATTATTATTATTATTATTATTATTTTTCTTACCGATTTTGTGCACGCGATTTCTCAGAAACGGCTGGACCGATTCTCACCAAATTTTCAGATCTGATAGATATTTATCTGAACCTTGTCGGAAATTTTTCGTAAGTACGTCGTCACTTCCGGTCGTGAGATATGGACGATTTACTGATTTTTAGAGGGTCAGCTTGTCCTGAGATCTCCTCCTAAACGACTTAAGATATCGACTTGAGATTTTCAGTGAAGGTAGAGGAAGGATAGTAGATGTGACATTTTGCATATAGAGCTTTCCAGGTAAGAAGGCATCGACGCTCGCCTGGGATCGAAAAATAGCCTCATACTCATCTCGCAAAAATTGACACGTTTTCTTTTATATCTTTTTACCTGTTAATATTTTGTTAAGACATATATAATGAAAAATGTGCAATATAGTAAGACCTTTCATTTGATATCAAGTAAACGGGGTTAGTCCTTCAAATTAGGGGCATAGAGGGGCCAAAAGTCTCTCGTCTTTAACTTTTTTGTTTTTCAATATTTTCAAATGATATTAGTATAGTTGATAGAAACATTTCTTATTAGGCTGAATATATCATTCGTTTGTAAATTTATAAATTCAAACTCGAGATATTAACATTCAAAAATCTGAAGCGGGAACTAAATGGTGGCGGTCTCTGTCAATTCCGACATTTCGCAATAGCGGTTAACAGAGGCAGCCGAGCGTTTGCTTGAACGAAAGTAACATAAGGAGCAATGAAATGTGTAGGGATACTTGGATTGTCACGTCGTAGGTTCGTTGCAATTCTGTGTCAAACTACATTCATAATCCAAGGTCTCCTTACAAGTTTTCTTTAATTGGTTTTGGTTGTTTCTCAAAGTAGAAAAAGAAAAGAATTAATGTGCAAATTAAGTACGCATTGATGATATTATCTAAATCAAAAGGATTTAATCAAAATAGAAAAGGCATGATTCCATGATGTTTTATCAAAGATCATAGTCAAAGTCATATCTCATCTTATCGAAAATTCGGACGGAAGACCTACTCGTTGCTCGCAACGAGATCGCATCTAGTTATTCTTATTATTTTTCTTCTTCCTGGGAAAATCTTGTCCACGAGTGATCTTGTAAACAACACATCTGACTTAGGTGAAACCTTTTTAGGGTTAGTAGGCATGTTATGTAGAGTTGCCGAACGAAGGTCATTTTGCGCGCACGTGCTTGCAAGAGCGCGCACGTGCAGCACTTGAAATGACCAATATAATGGATATTGCCGTAACTTTTCTATTTTTTGATGAAAAGTCTTAAAACTCATAATGTAAGGATATATTAGTAGTATAGACAAGATGACATGGTCAGAATAGCAAGATCTCACGCGCATGCACGTGCGCTTCACTCTGATTGGCTGAAACTAAAGTCTCAATATCTTTCTTGTTTTTTGTCATAATCCTTTGAAATTTTGAACATAGTCCTACATTATGAAGATCTACAGCATGATATATCAAAATTTTCACGAAAGCATGCGCATGTGCACGTGCTGCAATCTGGTTGGCTGAAACTTTAAATGGCTATATCTCCTTTGTTTTTTGACGAAATGCTTTGAAATTTAAAACATACAAATGCATTAGGATATCTTACAATATGATATAGAAAAAAATTCATGAAATCACGCACATGCACGTGTGCTGCACTCTGATTGGCTGAAACTTAATGGCTATAACTCCCTTGTTTTTCAACCAAACAGGATGGGATTTAGAACATAGATAGATATAAGGACTCCTACAAGAAGGTATGGCCATCATGGACATGCACGCACGCACGCACGCACATGGAACAAGTGGAATTAAAATGCTAAAATTTGAATGAAATTGGTACACTTCTGGGTAAACGTTGTTAAAGTCTCAAATGCATAGAGTTTGTCTTATTTAATGAAACTTATAGGGAATATGGCACCAAAATGGAGTTGGGGAGCGTTTGGGGAACATCTGTAACGGTTCCCGTTACAATTAGCACTAGTTATGTTCCCCAAACGAAGTTGGGGAACATATTGTTTTTACTCTGTTTCTTATTATTATTATTATTATTATTAAGGTCTTCCGTTTCAGACGGAAGACCTTATAGTGATTCTACTGTTTTTTCTTATTATTATTATTATTATTTTTTTCCCCAAATCTTGTCGGCAAGATTTCTCAGAGATGGCTGGACAGATTTTCATGAAATTTTCAGGGATGATAGAGAACTAAAATACGCCCAGGCGTTTTTTTCATTTTTTCAAAATTCACTTCCGGTCGTCAGATTTGTCCGATTTCCGCTTTTTTCAAAATAATTTTGTCTAAGTCATATCTCAGAAACGGTAAGAGATAGAGACACCAAACTTATATGAGTAATAGATCTTAATAAGTAGGCATGTCCATTTGGGTTAAGATTGTCCGCCGTCACTTCCGGTCGTCACAGGAAGTGATCTAAGAAATCGAAAATTTCAACTTTTCTTTTATGAAACTTTTTTAGCATCACATTATAGCATCTCATTTCTAGTTTCGAAATATATCAGTCCCACCGGAAACAAAAACGACAACTTCCGGTTATAAGAGAAAAACTGCATAATTCGAGTATTTTTCTTTCCCATAAATATTTTTTATAGATAAAGTATTTGTAATGATTTTTGGGTATGTTATCTAGACTGCAAATATCTACAGTAACGTCTATATATAATAATTTTTAACATCTTTGTAAAATTCACTTCCGGTCACGTGATTTCCTGTCCTCAAAATGAGAAGTTATCATAGCTAGATCTCGTAAATGGTAAGAGATGAAGACACTAAACTTATGGGAATGGTAGATCTTGATGAGTTGACAAAACCAGTTGGAATAAGATTGTCCGCCGTCACTTCCGGTCGTCACAGGAAGTGATCAAAGAAATCGAAAACTTCAACTTTTCTTTATGGAAACTTTTTTGCATCACATTATAGCATCTTATTTGTAGTTTTGAAACGTCTTTACCACCGGAAATAAAAACGGCAACTTCCGGTTATAAGAGAAAAATACCTATTATGAGTATTTTTCAATCTAATTAAAATCAGACTTCTTAGATCCGCGCCGTCTACTCTCTTACGCAGTGTACACGGCGCGGATCTAAGAAGTCTGATTTTAATTAGATTGGAGTATTTTTCTTTCCCATAAATATTTTTTGTAGATAAATTATTATAGGAGTGATAGATCTTGATGAGTAGGCAAATTCATTTGGGTATACATTGTCAGCAGTCGCTTCCGGTCGTCACAGAAGGTGAACAAATAAATCAAAAAATTCATTTTTTTAATGGAATCTTTCTTAGTAATACATTATAGCATCTTATTTGTAGTTATGAAATATGCCAGTGCCACTGGAAACAAAAACGACTACCTCCGGTTATGAGAGAAAAACAATATAAATTTAGTTATGTACTATACCATTAATATTTTTTTTTATAAAAAGAGCAGTTGAAATGATTTTAAGGCATCTTATTCAGACTGAAATGTCTATAGTAACCTAAAAAATCTCTTCAAAAATTTACCACCGGTCACGTGATTTCTTGTCCTCAAAGTGAGAAGATAACATTACGAGATCTCTTAAACTGTAACAGATCAAAACACCAAACTTTTATATGAATAATACACCAAGAAGATTGGGCAACAGATATAGGATAAAGTGCGTCCTCCGTCACTTCCGGTCGTCACAGAAAGTGATAAAAAATTGAAAATGATTTTTGTAAATGTTATTAGGACTATAATTGTCTAATGTAACGTTGAGAATCAAATCTTGGTAAGTTACACCTACGGCCGTTTGTTTTCCTGAATCATTTAAAATATTATATGCCTTTTTAAAATAGATAAAAGTTCATTCATGCAGATAAAGAGAGGAGAACGGAAGACCTTCTTTGTTGCTGTAGCAACAAGAGATTGTAGTTAGGGTCTTCCGTCTTCAGCGGAAGACCCTTCTATTATTCTTATGTTTCTTTTTCAATTTTCTTATTATTATTCTTTTTTTCTGCACAAATTTTGTGCAGACGATTTCTCAGAGATGTTTGGATCGATTTGCTTCAAATTTTTAGGGTTGGTGCAGAATTATCTGAAATTAATTCCGGCTGAAGGATTTTTCGAAAATCACTTCCGGTCAAGAGTTATCGCCCTTCTCTTAAAATTCAGACGACCTCCTTGTCTGTGATAGAACTCAATAACGGCTTAAGTTAGAGCGCTGAAATTTTAAATGATAATAGAGGACATGTTGTCATGTTGCACCTGGGTCAGGATATTTTCCGGAAGTGTCTAGTATGGAAGCTCGGTAGGGGTCAAAATTTAGGACACGAATCATGACTGATTTTTTAAGACATTTTGCATCATATCTTTTAAAGTATAATTATTTTGTTAAAACATACTGAACAAAATTTGTGCAGAATGACAAGATCTTTAAAATGATATGAAGAAAAAAGTGCTGACTCATCACATTAAGGGCCAAAAGGGGCTTAAAGTCTTTTTTCGATAACTCTTTAACAGTCAATATTTTGTTATACTTTACTGAAGCAAAGATGTTTATCTCAACATTTTAGAACTATATATTATAATTCTAATGTCGTATAATACATGATTAGGGGCTAAAAGGGGCCAGAATGCTAAATCTTTGACGCTTTATATCTCGAAAGTGAGAAATATTTTGACAAGTAATATTGAACAAAAGATGTTCAAAATCATGTTCTGAACAATATGCAACCTTTCATTTTTCGCTAAACGTCCCCATTAAGGAGTTGAAGGGTTGGCCCCTAAATATTTCTTTTGCAAATAACTCGAAAACGAAAAAGAATCTCTGAATAGTTGTTGAACAAAAAGTGTTCAAAATCTTAAGAGCTTCAAGACGAAATCAAGAAAAAGGGGCTGGGCACTCAAAATAGGGGCCAAAAGGGGCTTTAAGTCTTTTTTCGATAACTCTTTAACAGTCAATATTTTGTTATACATTACTGAAGCAAAAATGTTTATCTCAACAATCTACCACTGTATATTATAATTTTAATGTCGTATAATACATGATTAGGGGCAAAAAGGGGCCAGAATGATAAATCTTTGATGCTTTATATCTCGAAAGTGAGAAATATTTTGACAAGTAATATTGAACAAAAGATGTTCAAAATCATGTTCTGAACAATATGCAACCTTTCATTTTTCGCTAAACGTCCCCATTAGGGAGTTGAAGGGTTGGCCCCTAAATATTTCTTTTGCAAATAACTCGAAACCGAAAAAGAATCTCTGAATAGTTGTTGAACAAAAAATATTCAAAATCCTAAGAGCTTCAAGACGAAATCCAGAAAAAGGAGCTGGGCACTCAAATTAGGGGCCAAAAGGGGCTTAAAGTCTTTTTTCGATAACTCTTTTACATTTAATATTTTGTTATACATTACTGAAGCAAAGATGTTTATCTCAACAATCTACCACTGTATATTATGATTTTAATGTCGTATAATGCATGATTAGGGGCCAAAAGGGGCCAGAAGGCTAAATCTTTGACGCTTTATATCTCGAAAGTGAGAAATATTTTGACAAGTAATATTGAACAAAAGATGTTCAAAATCATGTTCTGAACAATATGCAACCTTTCATTTTTCGCTAAAAGTCCCCATTAGGGAGTTGAAGGGTTGGCCCCTAAATATTTCTTTTGCGAATAACTCGAAAACGAAAAAGAATCTCTGAATAGTTGTTGAACAAAAAGTGTTCAAAATCCTTAAAGCTTAAAGATGAAATCAAGAAAAAGGGGCTGGGCACTCAAATTAGGGGCCAAGAGGGGCCAAAAGTCTTCAATCGATAACTCTTTATCTTTAAATATTTTGTAATACATTACTGAAGCAAAGATATTTATCTCAGCCATCTACAACTATATATTATGATTTTTATGTCGTATGATACATAATTAGGGGCCACAAGGGGCCAGAATGCTAAATCTTTGACGCTTTATATCTCGAAAGTGGGAAATATTTTGATAAGTAATATTGAACAAAAGATGTTTAAAATCATGTTCTAAACAATATGCAACCTTTCATTTTACGCTAAATGTCCCCATTAAGGAATTGAAGGGTTGGCCCCTAAATATTTCTTTTTCGAATAACTCGAAAACGAAAAAGAATCTCTGAAAAGTCGTTGAACAAAAAATGTTCAAAATCATAAGAGCTTTAAGTCGAAATCAGGAAAAAGGGGCTGGGCACTCATATTAGGGGGCAAGAGGGGCCAAAAGTCTTTAATCGATAACTCTTTATCTTTAAATATTTTGTAATACATTACTGAAGCAAAGATGTTTATCTCAACCATTTACAACTATATATTATGATTTTCATGTCGTATGGTACATAATTAGGGGCCAAAAGGGGCCGGAATGCTAAATCTTTGACACGTCATATCTCGAAAGTGAGAAATATTTTGATAAGTAATATTGAACAAAAGATGTTCAAAATCATGTTCTGAACAATATGAAGCCTTTCATTTTTCACAAAACGTCCCCATTAGGGAGTTGAAGGGTTGGCCCCTAAATATTTCTTATGCTAATAACTCGAAAATGAAAAACATTCTCTGAACCCTTGTTGAACAAAAAGTGTTAAAAAGCATGAGATCTTCAACATGATTTGAAGAAAAAAAAGGCTGGTCCCTTACATAAAAGGCCAAGAGGGGCCAGAATTTGAATTTATGACAATTCAACGTTCAATATTTAAAAAATACCATTACGGCAGCACAATCGTTTTTCTTAAGAAAATTATCATTGTAAAAAAATCTCAATCAAAATCTTATCTTATCTCATCAAGAATCGAACGGAAGACCCACTCGTTGTTCACAACGAGATCTCATCTAGTTATGTTCCCCAAACGGAGTTTGGGAACATATTGTTTTTACTCGGTTTCTTATTATTATTATTATTATTATTATTATTATTATTCTTTTTTTTCTTCTTTGTTCTCCGGTACTTTTTTGTCCGCGAGTGTTCTCAGAAACTGTTCACCCAATTGAGCTAAAACCTTTTTAGGGTTAATAGGTGTGTAGTGTAGGTGTGCAACACGAAGGTTATTTTGCGCGCATACGCATGCACGTGCGTGCGCGTGAAATGAGTGAATTGACTGATATACTTAATATAGCTATTACATTTACATTTTTTGATGAAATGATTTGAAACTCATTATATAAAGATATATCAATACTATTG
>NW_026931734.1:0-125000 GCF_032062105.1 Saccostrea cuccullata
CATGTAAATTACAGTTTCGTCTAGAAAATGTAAATTTGTCTACTTGGTAGAGCTCATTTTTACTCTACAAAATCTCTAGAACCCAGGAGCTTCCGGGGGCAGGGCTTTGCCTTGGACCCACTGGGGCCGCCTTGACCCCTTGCCTACTTTTGGCACCCCCTCAAACTTCAATTCCTGGATCCGCGCCTGATCTTTGTGAGATTGAAAATGATACTGACATCTGTAGAAGATATTGCGACATACAGGAACACATTGATTAAGACAGTTACATGCATAGTAGATTAACTATTAAAATACTTTAAGACTGAAAACTACAATAAATGCCATATTGGCATTTATTAGGTACAGCATAATACCCTGATAAGATATGTTTTATGACTAATTTAATGCCCAAATGAGAATAAGAGAACAAACTTACAAGAAAAAGGCCTAAAATGTACCGTAGTTGAGAGAAAAAGTAAAAAAAAGTCATATAGACATACATGCACCTATATAACCATTTACATGAAATAACAGTATAGACTGAATTACACATGAATTGAAAAATTATGTATTTTCTAACATTTTACTTTTAGAGTTTTTTTCTCTTAATAAAAGATTTGGATAAAAAGCCACATAGTATAGGTAATATAAAAAGTCACATAGTACAGTAAAACTCGGTTATAGCGAAGTCCTGGGGACCTGTGAATTTAATTCGCTATATCCGTTATTCGTTATATCAGTATAACGAATCTACGTAACCTTATATAGGGAACACGCTATATGCATGATTTCCTTAATCAAGTTTTACTACCAAATATGTAAGGGAAGCAAATATTAGGAAAAAAACCTTCCAAAACAAAGGTTTTTTTTTCGAATTGAATTTTTATATACATTCTAAAATAAAATAAAGTCAGTTCAATTTATCAAATTTTGAGATCCTTGAAAGTTTGTTATAAAAGATGCAAATTTCATTATATTTAACCTCAGCGGGACTGAAAATCTGTTCCCTATATCCGTAAATTCGTTATATCAGAGTTCGTTATAACCATAAAATTTTACAAAGATTTGTTAAGAATTTTGTTGGGGACCCAGAAAAACTTTGCTATATCCGTGTTCGTACTAAACGAGTTTCACTGTATAGATAACACAATGTACGTGATTTTCATTTGTCATAATCCATAGAAATTTTTAATTGTTGGACAGAGTGTTTAAATTTTTATAATTGTTGCTTAAAAAGTTAAACCAAACTTCCCTTTCTTCATTATATAAAGAACAGTTTATATCTTGTTAATCAGAACTTAACTTCTTTGTCATTTCATTCAAGGAGTAACTGTTCTGTCATACATAGCCCCAAACTTTCAGAACTTTGATTGCATGCAATTGCACAGAAAAAAGACAATTCTTCAAGAGTGATTTTTACATGAATTGTTTTCAGATGGGTTCAAATTTGAAAATGATCACCGCATCAAAATAAGATTTTCTGCACATCCTGATAAAATTACTTTTTATATAAATAAATCGATTTGGTAGCTTAATAAAGCTACCTCAGGTTGGTAAATTAAAAGCTAAGTATAGGTAAATCAAGCTGATGTAGCTAACTCGAGTGATTTTACCAGACCTAGGTATATAGCTTGATAAAGCTATATAGCTTTATCTGATATCAAGGTAATACAAATACTTTGATCAAGATATTTATGTAAAGAAAATACAAAAAAAAAATCTTAAAAAATTAAATTTGAACATGTTAAAAGTGGAATTATGTCAATATGAGCATGATGAGTTGTGGTCAGTGTGTCCAATTGTGCATGAAAAGTACTGGTACTCGGGTATTAAAATGACAACATAAAAGAACTCTCCTCACTCAACATGCTTTTATACTAATTTCTCTGTGAGTACTTTACATATATGAGTGAATTTACTGACAACAACTCAGAACTTGACTTTCACGAAATTGATTTTTTTTTTAGAATTTTGTTTGTATTTTCATTACATAAAATACTTTGATCACTGTATATGTAATACCTTGATTAAGCTTATTTATAGCTTTATCAAGGTATATACCATTATCAGGGTATTGTGCTGGACCTGTTAATTTCATAAAATATATTGCTGCTCTTGGCGTGGAAAAAAATCGTATGGTCATCCAAATTTTTACAGATTGTGAGCTACATCAGATCTGCAGCTACTGTACATGTATATTAATTATGTTAAGAAGCAACTAGTCAAATATTTCATTGTGTATTACATCTAAAATATTTTAAGTGTAAAAAAATTAAATATTGTAGATTAATGGATCATATTGTTGAGTTTCTGAGAAAACGTTGTGTGCCTAAAAGCCAGCTGGACAAGTTATCTGAAGATAAGGTACTTTTATTTTATTTAAAATATTTTTAGGTGATCTATTGCTATCCGTTTTCCTCTGTCGTCTTGTGTTATCATTTGAATATTTTCAGATTCTTCTCTGAAACCACTGAAGCAATTTCAACCAAATTTGGTATAAAGCATTTATGGGTGAAGGGGGACAAAACTGTGTATTTTATGGTCCCTGCCCCCTCCCCCTATGGCCTGAGAAGTGGATCCAAATCAACTAAAATTAATGAAATCTTTAAAGATCTTTTCCTTTACTCTTTGACAAACTGTTGGCTTGAATGTAATGAGCATTGAGTCCTCTACAAAAGTTGTGAGATTCATGGCCCCAGGTTCAGGGGTGCTAGGGTGGGGCTATAGAGATTATCTAGTGAAAATGCATTATTTCTTTGAAAATCTTCTCTGCTCCTAGGTAAAAAGCTACCTATATTGTTATGATGAGTATGGACTTTTCTTCCAAAATAGAGAATTTCAAGGCCCCATGGCCAGGGGTACCATAGAGATGAAGATTTCAGTTGGAAATCATGACTCCCGAGGGTAGGGTGGTGCCATGATGGTCGATCAAAGTTTAACATGGGAATGTATAGGAAATATTTTTAAAAATTTTCTTCTAAAGAACCACTGAGCCAGGAAAGCTGAAACTTATATGGAAGCATCCTGGGGTAGTGTAGATTCTAAAGTATTAAAATCATGACAAGAGAAGGTGGTAGGGAGCTACAATAGGTATAACAAGAGGTGAAATCTGGTAAAGAACTGCATCACAAAAGTTAGTTTTAATCAGGTCAGCGATGTGGCCAATGGGCCTCTTCTTTCTAGTTTGACATATACTGGTTTTGCAGAAAGATAAAAGTGCATGAGTCATACATTAGTGAATTTAAATTATATTTTCTTTTTAGATTGATGAGGACGCAATTAAATGTATGAGTGACGAAGAACTGGCTGCATACCTACCAGCAAGAGGGGATAGATTGGCCCTTAGAAGTTTTCACAACACACGTAAAACAGAGACAAAAAAGCAAAAATTATTTGACAATCTAAGACAAAAAATGAAGCTAAGAAATAAAAAAATTGGTCAGGAAGAACCTGAAGAAGAAGGGAGTAGACGAAAACACTTGGACGGCAACAAAAATGCTTCTAAATTGACTAGAAAGCTAGAACTCGGTTGGATACATGAGGGTAAACAAGTCAGAAAAAGAAACGGGGGCGGCACAAGAAATTTGGAATTCTCCAAGAGTGCAAAAAAAAGCGACATTTTAGATAAATGCAAGGAACTCTTCTTCCCAGATGGCACAGCGAAAGGACTTAATTTGAAAGATTTATCATTAGAAGTCCTTGACTTCAAAGAGACTCCATTTCCATCTCATGTAACAGTGGGAGAATTATATGACGAAGTTAAGATGGGAATCTTACGTTTTTATCTGTCAAGTACCTTAAAAGATGATCACACATCAGATACCAGTTCATTGAGTTTGCCTGATCCAGGAATGTTTCTTACTGAGGAACAAACTGATTCCTCAACAATGATGCAGAGCACTTCACTAAGTTTGCCTGATCCAGAAATATGTCAAGCTGAGGAAAAGCCTTGTTCCTCATCAACAGTAATGCAAACCAGATCACTAAGCTTTCCTGATCAAGAAGTGTGCCAAGCTGAGGAACAATTAGATCACACTACATTAATTCAAAATTTTCAAGTCCCTTCAGAAAATCAATCTGGTGAAGGATCAGCTGTCTATTTTGAACATACTGCAAGCAGCACTATCCCATCTTCCCCAGCATCATTTACCATAAATTCAGGACATGCAGAATGTCAGCAATTCATGCATCAGCAGCCATTATATGCATGTATTGGTTATCAGTCTTCACCCGCAGCTATTATGGTTCCCGAAGAAAGTATACCTGGCATCCTCATTCAGACGTTTGATTCATCTTCACCCTGTACTGCATTGACAGCCCAGACCAACCCAGAAAATGTGGAACTTACTGCTTTGCAGCACACTGAAGAATTTAGAGATAGAAGCCCAATATCCCCACATCACACAAAACCAGATGAATTAACTGTCCACAGAGTTAATATTATTGAAGAAATGGTGAATTACTTTAAGAACAAAGACATACTAAGCACAGAAATAACATTCAGATTTATAGGTGAGAAGGGCAGTGACCAGAAAGGGGTTTCACGGGAAGTGTACACTGCCTTCTGGACTGATTTTTTGACTGGAGAGGCAGAAGGAGAGGAATCCCGTGTTCCTGCAATAAACACAAAATGGCAGGAAGAAGAATGGAATTCAGTTGGAAGAATTCTACTGAAAGGTTTGACAGATCATGCTGTTTTCCCTCTGCAAATGAACAAAGCATTTGTCATTTCTCTTATTCATGGGGAAGAGAAAGTAGATCCAGAGATGCTTTTGAATTCATTTCTAACTTTCATTTGCCATGCAGACAAAGATTTGGTTCTAAGGGTCCTAGCGAATGGAGTGAATGAAGAAATCAAGGATGAATTCATAGACCTCTTAGACAGATTTGGATGTAAGACAATTCCACATGAAAAGGAACAGATAAAATGTCAAATGATTCAAATTGCCCATAATCAACTCATTCAAAAGCCAAAATATGCTCTCGACAAAATGAAAGATGCCTGTCAAAGTAACTTGAAGGAGTTGTTTCCAACAGTTGCCAACATTGAAGACATTTATGCCAGTAAAAAACCAACAACAAAACGAGTGTTGAGTATTCTTGAAGCAAGTCCAACTACCCCTGATGAATCTAGAGCTTTTGGATATTTACAACAATTTATTAGGGCACAAAATGACACATCTTTGAGGAAGTTTCTTAGGTTTTTCACAGGGGCAGATACTATGTGTGTCGGCAAGATAACTGTAAGTTTTGTCAACCTGACAGGAATAGCTAGACGAGTTATCGCACACACATGTGGACCGACAATAGAATTGCCATCAACATATCAATCATACCCTGAATTTAGAAGGGAATTGGAGAATCAACTGGCCTGTGAAGAGAGCTTCAAGATGGACATTGCTTAGAACATTTTTGGTTATTCAATACATGCACTGTCTGAAAAATGTTATTTTGGTTGTGATCCATTACTCTACATACATGTAGATTTTTTATGCATTTATGTACAATGGATCAATTTTTAAGTTACTTTTTGGTATTTGTCGTGTTCATTACTGGTACATGTACTTGATATTTTTTAACTTGCAGATTGAAAAGAGTAGCAATAACCCATGCCATTATATTTTAACAAAGGTTGCCTGTATCATTTATAATAATACTGAATATTGCATTAGACAGTGTCAGGATTCAGGTTTTCAATCTCCTTTAGTGTTCATAAAAGAAAACATTCATTGTGATTTGTGACTTTTTTTAAAAAAATTCTTTTGCCGACAATGTGACCCAGCAAATTTACATTTGTTAAAATAGGCTTTAGGTATTCAGTTTTTCAAACTTCAGTGAAATGTTTCACAAAAAAATACATGCATTAAAAAGTCCTTATGCAGGTTAATGTTTTGAGGAGGTGTTGTTTATGTGGTTAAATATCTTTTAATTATTTTATAGTTTACACATAACAATTAATGTTCATTTAATATTATTTCAACCCTAGAATCATTGATTCAATTAGTTTCTTTTAAGTTTTCTTTTAATGAAGTTATCATCCTCTTGTTAAACTTTATATGACAATTGATGACTATGAGTTTTTTTGCATAATTTTTTTATCCTATGTGTTTACATATTAAGCATTGTCTGGATTTTGCTTGATTAAGTCACATTGGTTTTTACATAGGAAAATGTTTTTTAACCACCCAGAATGCTAGGACATTCCTTTTAATGTGGGGATTAATGGAAATTTGTATGTTTTGTGTGTTGATTTATGTGCAGTGTTATTTTGTTAAAACTCGGTCTTTGACTTTTTTTATATAGTATATAAAGCATTTGAATATTTTGAATTTAATATAAGATACTCTCAAAAAGACACTTAATTTTCCTACAATGATATTGCCAAAAAAGTGCTGTTCTGCGAATTTCCTGAAGTCTGCATTTATTAATAAATCTTATAAAATAATAAATCTATTAGATGTTAATGCATGTCATCATGAAAATTTTATTGATATTTTTCAGGTTATAAAAAGTTAAAGAATTTCTGCTTCAATTGCACTTTTATTAGAATCTGATATTGATAAATGGGGAATTTAGACATACACTTTATATCGTATGATTTGTTTTTTATTATTGTAACCTTTGTTATTTCAGTCCGTCTCATAAAAGCGTAAGGAAGCTCTAATAAAAACTATCAAAACGTGTTTGTGGGACTTTTAGGAAAATGTTTAAGATCAAGATTTGCATATTGACTCTATTTACTTCATTTTCAACATAGGTACGTCCTGTCCAATGTTTTAAGACAATTGACTATTTGTGAACAGAAATCAATGTTATTTACTTGCATTTGGTAATTTGGTGGAAATAATGTATTTAATAACTTATTCTTGGTCAAATGTTCAGAATATTTTTATTATTTTTATATAAATTAAGTAATAAACTGTAAATGATTTATTTAAAGCTATTTCTAGGAGTAGATCACTCTGAGGGCATAAAACTACAGATGTGCCATACAAATAGAGTGTTTAGAGCTTCCTTAAAAAAAAAAAACAGTTATTATTTTTTACCATTGAAAACTATTTGTTTAAGTGTATGACAAGACAAGTCATTAAATTTTTGCTTATGTTTGAGAAGTGGCATGACTAATTTTTTTTTTTGTTTTTTGTTTATCATAAAGATATTTTCTTTAAATTTCATATTTGTCACTATATAGTCAAAGAACTATGAATAAATGCAAGTGTTATATTTGCTTTGCCATTTCTTCACTTTTTAGCGCAACCGAGCTGAAAGCTCAAGTGAGCTTTTCTGTTCACCCATTGTCCATCTGTCTGTCTAGATGTCCGTCCGTCTGTCTGTAAACTTTTCATGTACATTTTCAACTTCTTATCAAGAACCCTTTTCCCAATTTTAAGCATACTTGGTATAAGGTATCCTTGGGTAAAGTGGAGTTAAACTTGGAAAAATTAAGGATGAAGTCCCCTTGCAAGGGGAGATAATAAAGAAAATGCCAAAATATGATGGGTTATTAAAAAATCTATTTCATAACCATCAGAGATAAAATTTTTATGAATAAAGACTGGTGGGTATCCCAGTACTTTAGTGATCTGACACATTGAGATACTACTGAGATAAGACTGACTGGTGGGTATCCCACTGACTGGTGGGTATCCCAGTACTTTAGTGATCTGACACATTGAGATACTACTGAGATGAGACTGAATGGGTATCCCAGTACTTTAGTGATCTGACACATTGAGATACTACTGAGATAAGACTGACTGGTGGGTATCCCAGTACTTTAGTGATCTGACACATTGAGATACTACTGAGATAAGACTGACTGGTGGGTATCCCAGTACTTTAGTGATCTGACACATTGAGATACTGACTGGTGGGTATCCCAGTACTTTAGTGATCTGACACATTGAGATACTACTGAGATAAGACTTACTGGTGGGTATCCCAGTACTTTAGTGATCTGACTCATTGAGATACTAAATTGTTCAAATCATAGCCTTGGGGGTTGGATGGGGCCACAACAATAAGTTTTACAGGGGAAGCTAATGAAGAAGAGCAGGGCTAAAGTTACTCAGGTGAGCATTGTGGTCCATGGCACTCTTGTTTTATAAAGGTAACATGGGTCATCTAGTGATTCGAACCAGGCTACAACAAAAAATATTGAATGTAAACCTATACCCATACGAACTTTTATCATTTAAAAAAGATATTCAGCATAAATATAAACCTCGACAGAAATATGATATTGCATTTTCATGCCCCGTAAAAGAAGTTTCGGGGGTATGTAGTACGTGTCCGTCCGTCTGTCTGTCCGCAAAAATTTTAATCTTGCCCATAACTTTTGATTTAATGGAGCTATGAGTTTCATATTTCACATGTGTATTCCTTAAAAAAAAGACCTTTTGGTACCACTAAATTTGACCTTCTTACCTTGACCTTAGAGTTTGACCTGCTTTGAAAATGCAAACATTGACCGTACAATTTTAAAAGGTTAGGGCTAGTGCTTTCATGCTTTACATATTTAATCCTTTTGACATATCGACAAAATACTGTTTTTGTATATATATGTGTAAGAATATTTTTAGTATTTTGCCTACTCTAGAGTGTGTATGCTATTTTATAGGCAAATAATTTCAAGCACGGTAAAAGATTACCCCTTTTTATGTCGCCCCGAACGAAGTCGGGGGCGAAATATTGCGATTGAACGCATGTTTTTGTTCTACGGGCTGTTTCTGCGAGATGGCTGGGACAATCTTCCTCAAAGGACGGTTACCAGCTGTGTTGTGTGGTCATTCAGTTTCGAAATGGCTACCGTTGCCGTGGAAACCTGCCAAAAGCGACGAATTTTGCCCGCGAGTGTTCTCTTTGGTCCGTTGGACATTCGTCATGAATTTTTATTGATTTAATGATTAGTATCTGTAATTGTGCGCATTGCATTTAAAAATTGCAAATTGTCAATAGTTGCCATGGAATCAGGGAAAAAGTAAAAATTCTTTGATTTTTAAATCAAATTACCAAAAAGACTGATACGAGTTGATGGTTATCTATGGGCTGCCGTTTTGGTATTTACTGCAAAAAAGTGATATCACCTATTCGAATAGTCCGAACTTTCTTGGTTCCAGTGGTAAACTGTATGTATTATAGGGGGCATTCATTATTTAATTTTGTAAGAAATTCAAATAGGTGATGTCATTTTTCGAATTGGTGATATCCCCAATTCAAACTGAATAGGTGATATCACCTATTCGAAGAGGTGATATCACTTATTCGAATAGGTGATACATGTATCACCTTTTCCTTTCCAATAGGTGATATCACCTATTCGAAAAGGTGATATTACCTATTCGAATAAGTGATATCACCTAGTGGAAAGGAAAAGGTGATATTACCTATTGAAAATGAATAGGTGAAATCACCTATTCAAATAGGTGATATCACTTTTTGCCAGTAAATACCAAAATGGCACCTCATAGATGTCAAATCTAATGGGTATTTTTTTTAGTGATGAAATGAAAGTCTTAATTGTCAAGTTCGGGGCGACATACGCTATATATATATATATATACTTTATATTTATATTATATATATATATATATATATATATATATATATATATATATTATTATTATATATTATATATCTTCTTCCTGGGTACTTTTTTGTCCGGGAGTGATCTTGTAAACTTTTCGTCCGATGTAGGTAAAACCTTTTTAGGGTCAGTAGACATGTTATGTAGATTTGCGGAATCAAGGTCATTTTGCGCGCACGTGCTTGCAAGAGCGTGCACGTGCAACACGTGAAATGACCAATATAATGGATATTGCCGTAACTTTTCTATTTTTTGATGAAATTTTTTGAAACTCATAATTTGTATTTCTGTATAGACAAGATAGCATGGTTTGATTGGCTGTATTAAAGTCTCAATATCAAATCCTTTGAAATTTTGAACATATACATTATGAAGATCTTGATTAAAAGAATTTTCATAAAAGCTTGCGCATGTGCGCGTGCTGCAATCTGATTGGCTGAAACTTTAAATGGCTATATATCCTTTGTTTTTGACGAAATTCTTTGAAATTTAAAATATAGTCATGCATTAGGATAACCTAAATATTTTATAGAAAAAAATCATGAAATCACGCACATGCATGTGTGCTTGAAACTTGAAATGGCTATAACTCCCTTGTTTTTCTACCGAACATGGGATTTAGAACATAGATCGATGTAAGGGACTCCTACAAGAATAATCAAACGCACGTGCGTGCATTTAGAACGAGTTCAAATTAAAAATACACTTGAATGAGTGATTTTTATTACTTTTGACGGAATGCTTTAATATATAGTATATTAAAATATATAGATAGTGTAGACAAATGATATGCTCATAACTCACATGCATTCACATGCGCTGGGGTGCAATGCAAAAATTTGAATATAACTGGTATCCTTTTGGGAAAACGTTGTTAAAAGCAAAAATTATTTAATGAAGCTTACAGGGAATTGGCACCAAAAGGGAGTTGGGGAGCGTTTGGGCGACATACGCTATTGCTTGCACTAGTATCCTTTCTATTTGTAATTCTGTTTGTTTGAATTGTATTGCAAACGCATCAAATTCTTTTGATATATATTTTGATTACTGGTAACTGGACCGAGTGAAATGCACGAAATCTGCAGAACACTATAACAAACAGATATAAAAGTAATACTTTCAAATACATGTAGTATCAAGGCAAAAATAATTTATAAGTTAAAAAATAAAGAGCTCCTTTTAAGGCCCAACCCCCAACTTTCAATTAGCCCCTCCACTTTCGATTTGCTTCCGACGCCTATGCATATGCCATACATCCATTTTACTTTTTGACCTGACACTTATTTCGGGACTCACAGAGCAGAACATGGACTTTGTCATTATAACCACATGGGAGGCGAGTGTGTCATTTAAAAGTGAGCTTAATCAGTGCATAAACCACACTTAGCAAGCCATATGCGTAATTTCATGAAGACTTTTTCCATCAGTTATGCATACAATGATTCATTCATCTATAATACAATATTTAACTAATTTAATTTTACTTTGAATTCGTTTTATAAAGATGTAAATGTAAACAATAAAATGTATTTCTTTGATTTTTCTATGCAACAGCTGTGAAAATAATACCTATACTAACAAACATATTACAAAGCATTTTATCATTTAAATATAAAACCATTACTTTACAGTAGAAAATCTGATATCAACTTTTATTTCAATGACAACTTCGTTTCATTTTAGGCTAATTTTTCGAACAATTAATTTATAAATGTTTTTGATTGCAAATTTCATTAATCTCTTTTATTACATATGTTGAACAAATTTACAAAACAAAAAAACTGAAGAAAAGATGCGATTCATGTAATCTGGCGGATGTATGTGATTCTATAACCGTAGCTGGAGTCGTACTGCATCTCGTAGAAAAATGTATAACTGTTCTTTTTCATTTGTGTCTTGTGGTACATGCGTGTCATAACCGGCTTCTTCCATAAGAAAACAACACAACTCAAATACTGTTTCATCACATGGAAAATCGGTTTTTGGAGTGCATTCACTCTCGCAAACAGCTATCTGCTCCTCTGTAACTCTGCATAAATGGCTTTGTGCTCCATATAAATGTGGAAGATTGTACATAATGTTTGGACGTCCACTTGGGCTTATTTGAATTCTATATGGGCGTATACGATGGGTGTTCCAGATTTCTACTACTTCATTAATTTCGTCCTGAAATATACACTGAGTATAGAAAACTAGACTAGTATATAGAAGGATATGGAGATATCAAACAGTATTCAATCTTAATATTGCATGATTGCACGATTACTAAACGGTTAATCACACCCTGTTGCTACCGATTGGCCGGTTAACCGTGCATGTATCACTCACATATTTAAGAAATCAATAAGCATAAATATATATTGTAATTGGTTTCTTTAAATAAAACTTTATTACTATACAATGGAATCAGGAAATAGCAATGTAATTAACAATTGCATTATCACACTAACAAGGTTAAGGTCGATAGTGCGATGATGCAATAATGCGATGATAATGAAGCGATGGTGTGATAACGATGAAGTGATAGCGTGATGACGATGATGCGATGGCGCGACAATGCGATGACGATGGTGCGATAGTACGATAGGGCTATAGTGATTGTGCGATTACGATGACGCTATAGTATGGTGACGACGAAGTGATTTACTATCGCTTCATCGTGCTATCGCACCTTTGTCATTGCATTGTCGCACGATCGCTTCATCGATATCGTCATCAACCCTAATGAAGTCTATGCTCGATGGTGCGATGGTGAACTGCAAGGACCTATTCAGATTCCACAGTAAATACATTTAAAACCTATTTACATACCTGAATTGTTTGCATAAAACAAAATTGAAGAATACTTTTGTCTACAAAGTCACAGGTAAAATTTCCTTCATCACGAAGTTTTTGGAAGGTGTTCATCCAATATTGGCCACAATGCTTCCGAAAATACCCCCACCATGATTCAATCCTTTGATTATGGTTGCTTGATCCAAATATGACACAGTTGGTAAGGTCGTCATCATCATCTTCGTATCTAAAGAACATTTCCATTTGAGCAATTGAACTGTTTTCCGTTCCACGATCTAATCGTAACCTTTTGGGGCAGCCTTGTCGACATTTTACTGCGTTCACATAATAACTGGCGATCAAATTAGGATTATTATTTGAAGTGTAAACTTCCAGCCATATAATTTTTCGTGAGAACCCATCTATGCAACCGTTTATGCAGAATCCATATGGCTTTAATTTATCGTACGAATCTACGTGCCATGTAAAATCCGGACCACAGCCAAAGTAGTTTCTCCTTTGCAACCTGTTTCTCTGTCTTGTTTCAACGCCATCTTGGTCAACTATTTGAAGCAAGAATCTTATAGTTTCCTGGTTAACAACAAAACCATTCTTGATGCATTTTAAATGTAATAGTTTATATCCATATAACTGACCCGATCCTTCAATCTGTTCCATTACAAACATAGCCACATCAAAAATATCTGAATAATGCTTGCGGCGAAAGAGCTTCATTTTAGCCAAGAGTCGTCTCAAGCTTCTGATGCTTATAACAATTCCATTGTTCGAAACTAGACACTGTAATATTTCGTTGTGGTTAAATCCTAACAAAAAATATTTCTTCACAAGCGCGTCGACAGTTTTTACACCGTCCATACTTTATCGATGCTTCATGAATTATAGATAAATCATTATGTCGTACGTACGACTTAGTATCTCGTTCTTACGACTTATTATGTCGTACGTACGACTTAGTATCTCGTACGTACGACTTATTATGTCGTACGTACGACTTAGTATCTCGTTCGTACAACTTATTATGTCGTACGTACGACTTATTATGTCGTACGTACGACTTATTATCTCGTTCGTACGACTTATTATGTCGTACGTACGACTTATTATGTCGTACGTACGACTTATTATGTCGTACGTACGACATAGTATCTCGTACGTACGACTTATTATGTCGTACGTACGACTTATTATGTCGTACGTACGACATAGTATCTCGTACGTACGACTTATTATCTCGTTCGTACAACTTATTATGTCGTACGTACGACTTATTATGTCGTTCGTACGACTTATTATGTCGTACGTACGACTTATTATGTCGTACGTACGACTTATTATGTCGTACGTACGACTTATTATGTCGTACGTACGACTTAATATTATGTCGTACGTACGACTTATTATGTCGTTCGTACGACTTATTATGTCGTACGTACGACTTATTATGTCGTACGTACGACTTATTATGTCGTACGTACGACTTATTATGTCGTACGTACGACATAGTATCTCGTTCGTACGACTTAGTATCTCGTACGTACGACTTAGTATCTCGTACGTACGACTTACTATGTCGTACGTACGACTTAAAATATTTTTTTTTCAACTGGCAGCAATACGCTTCCGTACTTTCTGACTAAATTGTTCATATTAATCATTATTAATATTCTATTCAAAATAAAAGCGCTTTCACTGTGAAAAATATTAATGAAATAAAATAAAGAAAATAAAAAAAAAAAAAAAACTATGTACGAAAAAAAAAATCAATCTAATCTAATTTGAAATAACCCTGTTAATCATAGTCTGAAAAAGTGCACAAAGGCCAGTGATATTTAGAGTTTTCGTTAAGAAGGAATACATATTATTTCAAACAACCCATAAAACTCGAGCATGGTGATTAGTCCGTCAAGATTTTAAGAAACACTTATCAAAGAGAGACTACTCTAATACATAAATGAATATAAATAAAAATTGACTGGAAAGATAGAGGAGAACGTTTTGACATAACATTGTGACACAGTATTCATTAGGATTATTCTCAAAATTGGCCCTGTATCATATATTCCTAAAACGTTGCTTACGATGCGACATTACCATGATCGTTTGACTATGAAGAGTGAAAAGTGAATTGTATCTTTGATCTTGACTTTGTTACTTGATTGTGCCTAATAATAAGAAAATTGAACCAAATTCACACATCTCTAAAAAATCATTAATCTTGTTATCTGTCTGTGTCCGTGAGAACACAACAAGGGGTAAAGATGGTGGAATTAAGGGTATTTTCAGTGGAATGGCTGAGATTTGTTGTGCTTTTGTTCTCATTTAATCGAAGCAAAATATCTTGAATGAATTTAAAAAGAAATATTCTTAATAGGCAATTTTTTTCTGACACGCCTAATCAAGATTTGATGAAACTTTGCCCATTATTACAACTTCAACATGTAAATAATGGCCTTATCATTAGTGTGGAAATCGTCAGTCACCATTCGACTTAATGATAAATTGTATTTGCCGACAAAGTCATTGTATCAACCATAACATTTATGAAATGGTGACTTATGTCGATTCTATATATCCCGGTTAGTTTGAGATAAAAGATACCACAGAGTCTGACACATTTGTTTCGTATTTTACTTGAAAAAGACGTTAATGGTAATCTTACAGCCAAGCTACATACTCAGTTGATTCGATACGCAAGAGCATGCTCTACATATGGACATTTTTAAAACGAATTTTTCACAAACAAGTTGATGAAACAAGAATATTAACAGTCTCGCTGAAAGTCTTCATTTCGTAAGTTCTATGGTCGATACAATGACCTTGTCAGTAAATACAATTTATCATTGAGTCAAATGCTGACTGATATTTTCCATATTAATTGTTATTCCATTATTTATACAATGAATTCCGTTATTTCCCGATTATGACAAGGAGCACATAGTGCCTCTATTGCACCTGATCACACCCCTGATGTTTCAGAGGTCCGTGTTTTCTCTGCTCCTATTTTGTATTGTTTTATGGACTTTTGATCTAGAATACAATTCGTTTTCTCCATATGATTCATTGTACATCTATGTACATGTAATTGAAAAGGTCTTCAGTATAGGGGATCTTACTCCCCCTTGGCACCTGATCCCATCTCTAATTTTTCTAAAGGTACAAACCTTCTCAGCTCGTTTAATCATGTGAACTGTTTGTTATCATTGTATTTCATGAACTATGATATCTGAATAAAGGTTTTGATAAATGTTTGCATTATTCCAATTTAAATTGGTATTCTCGTGTAAAAATAACATTATAAGACTATCAAAATATTGGTCTAAAAGACTATCAAAATATTGGTGTAAACTGCCACGAAATACTCTGGGTTTTTTTCTCTAAATACCCGGTATAATGCAAACATACACAAAGGTTCTTTTAAAAAGCATCATATTGGGAAATTTAGATTGTTTAATATCTTTTGTCTGATGCTGTTCTAAACTGTGGGAGCATTGTCAGAATACTGTATACAATTAGGTTGTCATAAAAAGAACCGGTATCAATAAAATTTGAATGGTATTTAGTAAGCAGTCGTAAACAAGGCGACGTGTCATGTTTTAAACATTGGTGTTTTGGGGCCCTTGTTTTCTGAATTTGTTCCAATGGAGCTTGCTTATCATTCGATATCTTCATGGTTTATTTAAAGGAGAAGAAGGCTGTTTTCCGCATGAAATAAAAACTCGAATGGTATATGAAAATTAGATTTTGGTACCACAGATGATTCTGCTTAAATGTGCCGTAATATCTGTTTTAAATAAATATGCAACCGAACACATTACAAAAATTGTTTTGTATTCTTTTATTTTTTTCTTTATTCTCTGAAAGACATGGGTATATATAAGTGTAGATTCTTCTGGAAATTTCAGGAAGAAGAATATAGACTTCAAATTGCGTTGTCACCAGACTGGAAAATTCGGGTAAGACAGATTTTCTGGCATGACTGTTTTTCCACGTGAGATAAAAACTTCATCAAAACATTCTCGATTTTTCCAGGTTGTATCAATTTCTATTTATATTTTTAAAATGCACAGAAAAAGTTTCTTAATGGCACAAATTAATGATCTGTGAATTAACACACATAAGTTATTTCAACGTGTTTGAAAATAATTAGTGATAAATCACATAAGAGTATTTACTAACATCACTTTAAGGAACCCTATTTATAGATTTTTCTGCAGTTTGAGTGATGTGCCCTTAGATCTGATTTCAAATAAATTGAATTCTACTGTGTATTTCTCAATTTATAACCAATACGAGCATTCTTAACAGTTTGTAAGGCCAAAATAAAGTAACTGAAGACTTTATTTGCATTATTTTATCCCATGAAGTAAAACACGGTGATTTCAGTTCATTGATAATTTATTGTTTTTGAATATTTTTCCAGGAAGTAAATGCCATGTGCCATATATTAAAAATTATATATATAATTTTTAAACTTTAGGCTGAACAAGGATCCTGACATCCAGAAAATGGATAAAGATGAAAAGAAAGTGAATAGAAACAGTTTCGCCAACAAGTGAACAATTTTTGCTTTTTTGTTCCTTCCTTATTTATTCAAAGGCATTGGGTGTACCTGGAATTTAGCAAATCCCTGTAGAGAGATGTGTTCGATCCGCTTTGCTGGTTACTGTTTCAATGTCATGAGGTGCCAAAACAAGTGAGTTCAATGTTTTGATTCTCTAAATCATTTTTGTAAAATAAAACAAATCGTATCATTTATTCTTCCATTAGGTATTACACCATAAAGTGTTCTTCTGGGGGTTCGTCCTTTGTAAGGTATATAATCCTTGAAGCTAATGTCTTAAAACCTCAGATGAGGAATAGCATTATATTATACATTGGCTGTCGATAAACGCTCCAGTAATTTTATTATACAGAGCTCAATGTAAGGACTGTCTGAATTAAGATAACTGGCAAAGTCTGGAGCTATTTGGATATTGATATAGCTAAATGTTCTGTAATGACAAGTCAAAAAACCTGTTATATCTTGTCCTCTTTTTTCCTTAGAGAGGTCTTCGTGCTATTGTTTACGAATCGATTATTAATCATAAGTATCGATGGACTTAAACACAAGAAGGATATATATAAAGGCAAGTGACTCTAAATACAAGAAGTAGATACGAGGGGTTTAGAAGCCGTCCATTCCAGGTAATTTATTTTGTTCTAAAGGCTTTTAGTCTGATTACAAGACAAGTAATAGGAAATACAGGAAAGTAAAACTAATGGTGCTTTGTAGGCAGTAATGCAATACATTGGACATCTTTATTTTAATTAGTTAACTATAATATGGGTTTGTTTGTTTTATTTCATTCAATTAGTAGGCGATGATTGGCGTCTGAAGGACGGAATTCTGGTAGAAAACCTTTCATACGAGCTAATCTCCAATATATGTCTACAGGAAACTAATTTCATTCAAAGGTAGGTAAAGAGTTAAAAAATTAATTCAAAGATGTTATTTCACGTGTTGTTTTGCTTTGAACTAATAAAGTAAAAAACATAACAAATCCATATCGTTGCTCTGTGCAACTTCAAAAATCTTTATTCTATTTGTTTAATTTATTTGATATTTAAAATAAAAGAAAGAAATTTGATGAGAAAGCCTGCTTCCACACACACACACAAACATTCAGAGAGAGAGAGAGAGAGAGAGAGAGAGAGAGAGAGAGAGAGAGAGAGAGTTTTGTTTTGGCGCGTAAAACTACAAAGTTTAAGACCATTGTAAATATTTCTAACCTTACAGTAAATGAAGGGTGTCAGGAAAATCTAGAAGATTTTAGAATAGGTGTTCACACCTAAATATAGACAATAAAAGTATTGCACACAGGTCCTTCCTTTAGTGGAATTCTTCAGCTCCAGGGAAGAACCCAATAAAGTTCAAACTACGTTGCGTATGACCTTAAAATAATTTATGAAAATACTACAATTGAATATTTGCTCAAACTGTTCTTGAGTGAATATTAAATATACAAACATAAAATTCTACTATCTGGATTTCAGAAGGTAGCATATTAAACAATTAGGAATGTTCTTACAGAAATTTTTTTTAATTTAAACTATATATAGTGATTATAAATGCAGTTTTTCGTCTTTTAACCCATCAACTCGTGAGGGGAAACACCTAAAAAAATAAATATAGTTGGATGTCTAGAAAAATTAAATGATAGATATGCATTTCATCTACATGCAATGATAAAGCATGCAGAATGTTTTGAACAAAATTGTATAACATATATTTTATGAGTATATTTTGTCCTTTAAGTAGCATTCCCTACAGAGTTTACTGTACATAAGCTTGCACGCATTTTGGAATTTTCTCGAATCGAAAGCTTCGTACACAATTACGCAGGTACTTCAGCCTCAAATTGCATACTTCTCCAGTAACCACGTCATTTGATATTTTGCTATTTGTCAGATTATATTTTAATATTGATATCTAAAAAGTATGTATTTTTACTTATTTTATTTGTTTCAGATTTTAGAATTTCAATGCAAAGATTGAGTTAAGCTTCTAGTTTTTTTCCAATTGGGTCGTAAAAATTTCAGTTTGAAGACAAAAATAATTGTTTCAATCTCTTAATAAGGATTTTAATTGCATAATTTTTGTTTTGAAACTTTGCAAAAAATAAAATCTTTCTATTTTTATGGATGAATCCATAAAAATATGTGTGCATAGAACTACAATAATCACCTTTATTGAATTCAAATGTATTGATAAACAAGAGTAGAGACATTTATTATTTCTTTATTTAAATAATTCATTCATTCATTTATTTTGTTTTGCTTCAAAGTATAAAAAAAAAACTCCAAATTTTCCATTTTACTAATTAATATAATCAGCCTTTATTTTTTTGAATCTTTCAAATGTATAGTTAACTTAAAAGATAAGAGAAATTCTTAAAGCATTTGGCCAACATGAGACATTTATTTGTAAAAAATTTCTTTAATTTAAATAATTGAATTTTCTAAATTTAGATTTGAAATTCATTTATTTTGTTTTGCTTCAAAGTACTCAACTAAAAAAACTCCAAATTTTAGAAAATGTTCTTTGTTTTCAGATGATTCTTCTCAAGTAGCAAAAGGTTTTTGTTAAAGCCCTTTGCTTGATTAACATAATTTATAATATATAATACAGATATGAAAAGAGAGAGAGAGAGAGAGAGAGAGAGAGAGAGAGAGAGAGAGAGAGAGAGAGAGAGAGAGAGAGTTAATATTGAGAGCAAATTCAATTAGTTATCATGTTGTAAATTTTGAATTTACTAGGGGGAGGTAAATGCAAAATTTACAACATGATAACTCCACCCAAAAAATTCAACATGCGTTACCATGGGTTTTGAACAGATATCAAATATGAACAATTTTGCATTACTCAAAGAAAATGTTTTTCAAATTTTACAAAAATTACAAAATATAAATTCCAGATTTCTTTCTATCAAAATTTGTTTTAGAAGAGGTGTACAAACCCTTACATAGACATTAAAAGTATTGCACAGTTCCTTCTTTTAGTGAAACTCTTCAACTACAGGGAAGAGCCCAACAGAGTTCAAACTACGTTGCGTATGACCTTAAACTTTTCCAATAAAATATTTTTCCATGGTGAAAGCTGATTGATGATGACTTCAGCTGTTAGCATTTTTTTCGTAGACAAAGCCATCAAATCAAGATATATTTTTTTTTATTTCCCTTATTCAAATTTAAGCACCGATAATGATAACATTTATAAACATACGCAAATAAAAGATAAAGTAAGACCATCATTAAAAATATCTGTTCCTCCTAATCCGATCCTAAAATCTCAAGTTAGCTAGGTAGTTACCGGTAGGTAAATATTTTTTGTCTGACAACAACTTTATACAAAGAATTGAAAGAACTGAAAGCCGGGATTTAATTGCTCGAGTACATTAGTATAATGTCTGATCCGAAATTAGTACAAATTTAATTTTTTTCCTTTTGACCTCTGATTTTTAACAGGTAGAGTTTGTATGATTATGATTTAAAACAATATCTCATATACCAGTAATTAAAATTAACAGTCCAGACCCCATGATATGTTATGATTTTATGATTTAATAAATAATATTTCCAAGAAATTCTAGCATATTTTCTATTCAATAAGCATTTTTTCTCATAATTTAAAAATTCAGTCTTGGAATACATAAAATAATGCACATGTGTATTTTATAAACATTCTTTTAGTTTCAAACAAACCGTACTTTTATCGCCAACTAGATGTAGAAACAATGATACATGTACATTGTCAAGCGACTTCACACATGTTCATTCTTAAAATTCCAATTCACTATACTATTAATTTGCTAAAAATCAAAACAGAATATAACCACTAACACAACATCGACGAAAACGATTTTCGAAAAGCCCGCGACATTGAAAATAGTTCACTTATAGTATGCATTCAGCAGTGTATGTGCACAAATTGTTATATCAAGATTATTTTTTCAATAAAGCAAATATCTAATTTCCTTTTCAGTTTAATTCTCAAGCAAAAGTATTGATCATTAACTTTTCTAACGATTGGGATGTTAAAAATATTTGTTAGAATATCGTCTGGCAATGGGACTATTTTGTTTATCGAAAGCGTCTGCTTTGACGCTGTTTGGTTTTTTGTTTACAGTGCTATTCATAGTAAGACAGTCGATCATGATGCCTATAGCCAGGACTTTGATTTCAGCAAAGCCCGGCTAAAAAAGCATTCTGAAATTCAAGGGAATAATACCTTTATAAATAAAATAGGGAATCAATTTTTGAACAGGATATCATACCAACGTCGTTTAAAGGCAAAATTTAAAGTAAATTGATTTATAATTATTATTTAATTAATTGAACTTGTGAAATATATCATGCCAGTGCATGTAAATTTACTGAAATCAAAATTAAAAAAAGAAAATATTCTTGGATACAAAACGATCGGACATCCGAGTATATTTTTCATTGTATTATCTTCTTCCAGTGCTTATACATGCACTTTCTCAAGGTTCTCGATTTGTACAGTGGTTTCAGAGCAATTTCGTTTAGAGTCTTGAAGTAAGGAGTAAATTCTAAGTCGCATTTTAAAGTCCCAGAACGTTGAGACCTGTCCTTCGAATAAAATCGAAAAAACTGATATCCAGTGTTACATTAGATGCAGGCACATAAAGTTCTGCCAATGCTCAATGAAAGGAAGTTTGAAGTCCTTCACAGGTTAAATGTTGAAAGTTGTCGTCCCAACAATTCTCACATTAAAGAATCAAAGAAACAACCAATCTTCAAGGGACACACTAAAAAAATGAATTGGACATCTCAGGAAGCTGTATCATCATTAGAAATTCAAGATGCTTTTAACTGCTATGAAGCCAAATAATAAGTTCATAAGAACTAAATTATACAGATTACGTCTTCTAGTATATTTTTTTAAGTAGCCTGAAGTAATTCTGAAAAAAATGGGTGTTAAGGAATAAAAAGTGCACACAAAATTTCTCTGAATTAACAAACTAATGTTTATTTATGATGGGCATTTCTTTAGACTTCATACTACTGAAATTTTCCAGATCTAAAGTATATTTTCAGGAAACGCAAATGAAGGCATCATCTATGCATTTTAAAACGGCATATTGATCAGCAAAGTTATTTTAAGGTAAAAACACTTTACTGTTTAATTTGCAATCGGAGAAAATTGCGTCTATTTATATATTTATTCTCAATTATCAAATATTTTATAATTGTTCTGTTTGATAATTCTTTTCTTCACTTCATTTGTTACATAATTGTTAACATTTGTATCATGTTTAAGTATTTTACTTGAAAACACGTTAATGATAGTCTAACAAACCAAGCTTTCGACAAACGAGATGACTTTAACTTTTTAATCGTCAACTTCACTTACTTACATAGCAACATACCTTCACTTGCATGCGGGGCTTATATATCTCAGTTGATTCAATACGGAAGAACGTTCTTTATTTACTAACAATTTTTAAAACGGGGTAGTTTTGGAGAAACAAGTTGCTGAAACAAGATTATCAGCAGTCTCGTTTAATGTCATCATTTCGCAAATTCTATGGTCGATACAATGACCTTGTCAGCACATACAATCTATCATTACTTCAAATGCTGACTGGTGCTTTTCATACTAATTGTTTGGCCATTATATATCAATTGAATCGTCGACGTATTTTTCTCGATCATGACAAGGAGCACACCGCGGGTGTGACCGGTCAGCAGGGGGTGCTTACTCCTCAATGGCACCTGATCCCACCTCTGATGTTGTAGTGTTCCGAGCTCGCTCTGCTCCTACTTTATATAGTTTGATAGACTTTTGAACTTTAATACTGTTTTGGACTCCAATAATTATACAATAATTTCAAGATCTTTCCTTGTTGGTTGAGGAACAGATATATTTCAGCTGAAGTGCCTGCTGAATTAAAACAATTATTTTCTATGTATATTATCATGCTGATTAGGTGTTTTATTATTCGAACTTGAATTCAGATACATAGTTTTTGACTTTGCACTGTCAATTATTACATTGAAAATGCAAAAAGGCTCATTCTCCCACAGCAAACCATATAAATTTTAAATCTATCTATATTGTAAATTATATAACATTCAAGACTTATTGAGAATTTCAGAGACCAGCCAGGTTACAGTTATGAGTTTCTAGAAATATATTTTAAGTGTAGCATATTTACTTTTGAATTTTAATTTTCGTGATAATTTCCCACTTTGTCAGATGGATGATAAATTTCTTACACATGAATATTTTTCCAGTATTGTTTAATGGACTTTTGAGCTTGAATATTGTTAGTTATTTTAATAGATTTCTTTGAAATGCTGCTTCACACCGAAATTTCTAAAACCAAAACAATGTTTGAACATAAATGCGGAATCTGAGACGAAACGACGTACTTGAGACATTTATAGGCATAACAGTCATAGTTGTAATTAAATAACGACAAATTAAGCACTACAGAATGGCATGATAAAACTATATAATATTTTTCCAGTATTGTTTAATGACTTTTGAGCTTGAAATTGATATATTAATGATGAGCTTTGAGATATTTGGATATTTCTGAAAAAGACAATGTTTGAACATCACAACAAAGTTTTAGAATAAACTTGATGACTTTAACTTTTCAATCATCAACCTCCCTAACTTAATATGCAGCAATATACATTCCTCACCTGCATACGGGGTTTATATCTCTCAGTTGATTCAAGAGCATTCTCCACGCATAAACAGTTTCTAAATAAAACGAAGTAAGTTATTGACCAACACATTGCTAAAACAAAAAAAAAAAAAAAAAAACAAAACAAACAAACAAACAAAAAAAAAAAAAAAGCAGCAGTCTCCTTTAAAGTCATGATTTTGTAAGTTCTATGGTCGACACAATTACCTTGTCAGCAAATGCAGTTCAACATAAAGTGAAATGCTCACTGACGTTTTTCATTAGTCCATTATTTACACATCGGATTGACAACGGATTTTCCCGTTATTTTCCAATCATGACAAGGAGCGCACGGCGGGTGTGATCGGTCGGCAGGGGATGCTTACTCCTCCATGGCACTTGATCCCACCTCTGAAGTTCTGGAGGTCCATGTTTTTTCGGCTTAGTGTTACAAACAAAATACATACTTTTCATTCACAAAGTTATTGACCACAACTTTTTGATCAATTTCTCAATTCTAAAATGTACATGATAAATGGGTCATTGCCTAAACAATACCGATGCATCTGTTTACAATTTCATGTTTATGAAAAAGAATAATTTTGAATAAAAGAAAAAATTTGCAACTGTCGATGTCGCCCGAATGTATTGAGCATCTGTCTCAAATACACCCACGATACTGAAGTCAAACAAGAATAATAAAAATGTATAGGTTTAGGAATAACATAGAAATCTAACAAAAATGTGAATCGGATGGTGAAATTTTATTTTTTTGGGGAAATATGTTGGGAAACCATGAACACCTCATTCCAAACATTCACCAATATGTCTACCATATATTGATGCTGATCATGATACACAAAGAAATTTTTATGATAGAATAACATTTTATGGAAAATGTAACATGTAGGTACAAAAAGCAAAAGATTTGGTAGCAAAATAGAGGACGATTTTTACTGCTCTTTTCAAGTTATGTTGTATTTACAACAGGACATGTTAAGGTTTTCTGGAATACAAACAAAGGGTTTTATGTTGATTATTAAAGGATTTCATTCATGTTTATCAATATAAAAGTTTTTTTTTAAAGATGGAATTTTCCTAGATATGCTAATTCTTAATTTACATTTATAAATACATTTATCAAGCACATTATTTAAAGCACGTACAAGTACTCTGAAGGTGAAATTAAACAGATTCAGGAGTTCTTCATGTACAATATTTATATGGTCTTTTGAGACCAGGTCTACCAACAATCTATTTGGAATTTCCCATGGGTACAAGTTTTTTCTTTATTAGCCTACCTGTACATATGACAGTAATTTGACATTTAGATAATTAAAGCTGTCGATCAATTACAAACAATCACTTATATTCATATGAGTAAGATCAAATTTTAAACTAAGGCCATTCTACGTGTAAGTAAGTTCGTATGTTTGTTAAAGGTTTCATGTGGTTTGTAAAAAGTCAACATTTTGAAATTTTTATCGGAGTGGTATTTTTAATTTCTAAAGTCTTTCAAAGGAAATTGTTTTCAAATACAAATTATTTTTGGGTTGATGTTTGGCCATTTGAACTTAGGCAGTATCCTTAAATTGAACTATTCCATAGATTTCATATCTTTCAGTTTATGTAAACTATTTGTAATGCTACATTTAAAAAAAGACATTCTACCAGGTTTATTTCATTGTATTGACAAAAACTTAATTACTCTATCGTTATATGCTTTGAATGAAAATTCTTTAAGTCCCTTCTATTGTTGTTTCTTATTGTGTATCTAAATGACACTAGCCTAAAGAGTGAATTATTTCAGATTAGAATTTCAATTAAAGGTATATTTATATCAGAGCCCAATGACTCAGTACGGAGAAAATATAAACATTATTTTTTCATTAAAAATATGTAGATCCAGAACTTTAAATAAAAATGTAAAAATCCTTACAAAAACACTCTAAAAGAAATAAAAAATTATTAAGCTGGGTAGTAGCAAAGGAAACTTGGCTAATAAAAAGCAAATAAATAAATTGAAAATATGTAAAGAGAGGAAAAGAAAACGGTAAGGTCAGACATTATATTTTCCGATACTTTACATTTTCATAGTTTTGATTCCAGTTAACACAGGTGGATTATATTTATCAGTCTCTGAAATATAAAATCATTAAACTAGTCCAGAACTTAGTAGGTTATGATCATAATGATGTTTCAAAAAATACGAACGGGGACTAGGAGATATCATACTGAGCATTTCCCTCGGAACTTCTTTCTGTATTTCGTAAGGAAATATTAACAGAGTAAAATGGACGGCTTTCCGAGTAATGTCGGACTAAATATTAAGATGTGGTATATATCAAGTGTGGATATTACAAACTCCAATAAATTTGCAAGATTTACAGTCACAAACATTTTGCCAAATCAATTGCATTTTTAAAAAAAATGCAACTAAAACAATCTTTTTTCCCCCTTCAATACGCAATCAAAGGAATTGGAGCAATTGATATAAGTAATATTCTTAATCACAAAAGGGCCCAGTCTTGTATTCCACCATACTTCAAGTCAAAGAATACACCTTGTATTTCCTACAAATATACATCGACTATTACTTCCAAACTTTTTGATTACAAAAAAAAAACTTTACAGAGCCTGGATATCGAATATATGGAACATAATTCTACATTGTGTTCATTTTCTTCTTCACCCTATATTTAAAGTCCTGCAGACACGTTATTACTAGTGAATATAGTTAATAATAAGGACCTTAGATCACTTAACATTTGAAATCACAAAATTTTACCGAATCAACAGTATAAAAACCTATGACTTTTCGACTTTATTTACAACCAACAATTCCCCATGATAAATTAAAGTGTCGAACTTTCTCATTGACAGCTGCTTTTTCAATAAAATTGGAACTTGTAAATTTACTTACCTTGTTATTGGTCATTTGCAAAATTATTTTGTTAAAAAAACATTCTGATTATACACACAAGTACTCTGAAGTTGACATCAGAAAGATGCTAGAGTTACTGATTGACAATATCTATTTATTTTTTGAGATCAGGTCTTTAAACAATCTATTGGAATTCTCATGTGTACCAAATGCGCCTTGTTATTAGCAGACCTATTTTTGTATTCATATGAAGCAGAATTTATCCAAAATCTTATACATGAAAAGAAGAAATCACTTGCTGTGTCCTTCATCTCAACATTTAGATATTTAGACGCCGTATTGTCAATTAACAATGGTAATTTCCATTCTTACGTCGATTAGATATATCCCATTGAGCTTGACATTAATGATATCACAGAGTTTGTTTCATATTTGGATATTTTACTTGAAAAAGACGTTGATGGCTCTATCATAAACGTGATGACTTTAACTATTCTATCATCAATCTCCCTTACTTATGCAGCAATATGCAACAATATACCCTCCTCGCCTACATACGAAGTTCATATCTCAGTTGATTCGAAACGCAAGAGCATGCTCTACGTATGAACAATGTCTAAAACGAGGTAAATTATTGACAAACAAGTTGATGAAACAAGAATATCAACTTTCTCGTTTAAAGTTATCATTTTGTGAGTTCTATGGTCGATACAATGACCCTGCCAGCAAATACAACTTATCATTGAGTCAAATGCAGACTGACTTTTTTCATAATGATTGTTAAGTCATTTTATATAACTATATTGACGACGGATTTTTCTTTTATTTCCACATGGAGCACACAGCGAATGTGACCGGTCGGCAGGGGACGCTCACTCCTCCATGGCACCTGATCACATTTCTGATGGTTTGGAGGTCCATGTTTGCTCTGCTCCTGATTTTAATTGTTTTATGGACCTTTAAGCTTGGATACAGTTCGTTTTCTCCAAATGTTCCTTGTAATTAGCTGTCATACGGGGGCATCAGTGTTTCACAAACATATTTTGTTCTATAAATTAAACACCAGTAATAGCTTTATAAGTACTAATTTATTCAAAAGAATATTCATATGACTACCTCTTCATCACATCACTGAATAACATGAACATTACTTTTATCGTGTTTTGTGCGGGATGACCAGGATCTTCCATTCGACCAGTCTACTGCTGTAAAAATTCAATATATTCAAAGGACAGAAGTTATTGTGATGAGGTCAGGGACCCGGACAAACGGGAATTCCTTTTGACAGAACTCAGTTGGGCTCATTCTTCATTCCAGATACATGTATCTTTGAATATCATGGAGAATCAAGTTCAGTTGTTCTTATGCATAGATGTTCTTCTTTGAGTAAATACTATGGATATGTATTTCTATCAGAATCCAAAGTTGCATTTTTATGTAATCATGGTAGACTAGGGTGAAGTGAAAATTGGATAATGGAGTTTACCACTTGCTTATTATGGCTGCCTATCGAAGATACAATAGGTAATGTGACAGCATAAATCTTCACTTGCTTGTGGTGTCATTACGTTGGATAGAGTGTGATTTAACAAATGCAATTCTGTGGTGCTCTTGCTGTTCTTCGAAGATTTCTTCTACAATAGAAACCCCTTTCCTTATTTGACTTATTTGGTGAGTCAGAATGATGATTTATTAACTTTTTTGAAAAATCAAATTGTACGAAATAATCTCTGCATCAACGTAAATTCATTATTTGATTTTCTTTTTTCGCAAATTCTTATCTCAATGTTGGAGAAAGCATTGAGGATTATCAGACGTAACGAAGAACTTTGCTGAAATACACATCACAGAGTGGGTCACACATGTTTCATGTATTAGTTTGTTTCACTGATAGGAGAACTCAAGAGAATGTTCTGAGAATGATAAATTTTTAAACTGAGCAGGCTACAAATACATAAGTTGATGCAACCTAGTTTAAAAATTAAATTTTGCATTTAGTAAATTCTTTGGTTGTAATGCTTTTTGTCCCCCGCTTGAAAAGTGGGGGATATTAATTTGGGTTTGTCCGTCCGTCCGTCCGTCCGTCCGTCCGTCTTTCTGTCTGTCTGTAACGCTTTCGTTTCCACACGATATCTCGAGAACCCTTTGAGCTTTTGCAATGAAATTTAGCATAGCAACTCCCTATGGACTAAAGAAGACCCCTATTAATTTTGAGGTCAAAAGGTCAAAGGTCAAGGTCATAAATAAGCAAATCCTGTCTGTTAAAACACTTTCGTTTCCACACGATATCTCTAGAACCATTTGAGCTATTGCAATGAAATTTTATATAACAACTCCCTGTGGCCTAATGAAGACCCCTATTGATTTTGAGGTCAAAAGGTCAAAGTTCAAGGTCGTAAATTTATACATTCTGTCTGTGTGTAGTACTATCATTTCCGGGCGATATTTCAAGAAGATTTTGAGCTTATGCAATGTAATTTTATACCAAAACTCCCTAGGACATGTCGCTATTTTTAGCGCAGGGGCATGAGGAGAGTTACTGCGTATAAAACAGGTTCTCGGCGGACTTTATGTTCTTATTACATCTATTAGAACTGTTTAATAAAGGCTAAATAAATCAAACACCATGGATTGTGTAAAATTTTGAGAATACCGAACATGAAAACATGAATATTTTCATGTATGTGACTTCAGTTCTGCATATACTTCGCATTAGTTAAAGCGATTCCGTGGTCTAGTGGTTATGTCGCTCGCTTCAAATGTGAGAGGTCCCGGGATCGAATCTCGGTCGGTCCTTTCTTTTTTTTTTTTTAAATACTTTTTTTTTTTTACTAAATGATAGTATTCAGCATGTGAAATGAAAAATTTATGAGGTTATAAAATCATCATTACAGTGTGATAAATATTCCATATAAAAAAATCTTCTATACACATAATAAAGAATAAGCAATCAAATCTTTATATGCATATTGACATACATGTATTTCATTTGCTTCAGTATACATGTATACATTTAATAATTCTACAAATTCAGTCAGGGGGAGCCGACTTTTTCCCTAAGCGGGGGACACGAATTCTCTGAATTAGCTTGTTTGGTTATAGCTTTATATGGCGTAACTGAGCTATATAATAATATGATATTGGGTGCAGATATACATAATAAATGTTATTCTTCGAATTAAATTTTTAACCGATTCTGAGCTTGAGTTACATCACGTTTCTGTAGTAAAATGGACTTTACAATTTGTCTTATTTTTTTGTGGAGGCGTAAGTAAATCATTCCTATGTAATCAAAGATCAAATAGCTTATAAAAATAGTACCAGAATATTCCCCATTGGACATTGGGGACTGACAACGTTTATAGCTAATGAATTTATCTAACAAAATTTAAATACTGTATGAATAACACACCCTAAAGCAAGTGTGAAATAACATACAGCTTGATCTGATGCATACTGAGAAATACATTAAATAACACTCTGAACAAATGTCAACACAGGTTAATATTCCCATCAAGAAAACTCGGGAGAAGATTAAAAAGATAAGAATAAGAAGATTGAAAAATTAATAGCCATTGTTTTCAATTTTTGATAATTTGAAATTGCGATTAATTTAATTTAAATGTATGTGATGAAGAGAAAAATCCTATTTTTATATAAATCATTAAAATAAATGGAAACATTTTCTTATTTGGATTATCTGATATTATTTCTTTTCAGATGGTTGACCTTATTATGGTATTGGCTAAGTGTTGTATCCTCTGTGTCTTACTAATGACGGGTCCATCATCGGCAACCTTAAAATTGCTGGCCTCCTCACCACGTGGTACGTTTGTCCTGTCAATTTCTAGTTCTAACATATTATGGAATTATTCAGATTTATATCAAAATAAAAAGTGTTTGAGTGAATGGCGAGGAAGAATAATTGATTTACTATTTCGTTAGGACGATTAACACCCATTCATGGTGATCGAGAGTGTATTCACAATGAATCTAATTCACACAGGAAAATTGATTGATAATTTAAAGCATTTATCATTTTAAAGAAAGAATCCTTAAATGACCTGTATTCATTGAGATATGGCAATCAACGTAATTTACTATACTTAGACATTTTAAAAATATATATATATAAGAATATATACAGTTTCTAGCATGCTCCTAGCTGCAAAACTGTAGCTCTCTGCTTGAGAAAATTCGGGTACATATAGATCTCTGTTTTATCTGTCCGAATTTTCTCAAACAGTTCTGCAGCTAGCATGTTCCTTGGAAACAAATTATCATTTCATGTTACTTAAAAGTAAAAACTGTACTTGGTACAATATCCAATTTTCAAATCACTGAAATGAGATAAATTCCTTTTTCCTTAACTTAGATTGAAAACTCGTTTTTACATCTTCCATCCGAAATTTGTCATCAGTTCTTATGAAGTCTGTGTTTGTAGTTGATTGTGATTTTGAAAAGGACATGTGTGGGTGGACCATTGGGAGAAACTTTTCGTCCCCTGCGGGCAGTAATCAGTTTTGGGCCCTGTGTCCACGTCTTCCAACCTCCAACGACGTTAAAGACACGTGCGCAGGAAACCTGGGATTCAAGTTCGCGGATCCCTTTTCTCGACATAATATATGTGATAGTAAAAAGCCAGGTAAGTTTGAAGCAACATTTCAGACTTTCCGAAATCAAGTAAAATTTCAAAAAGAGTTTCAAATAAAAGTGACGGATCAATATATTTTTTTCAGAACAATTATTAAAAATATTTCAAATATTGTGAATTGATCTTTTTAGGTTCTCCGTGCCGTAATTTCGTCCTTAGCTCCAGCAACAAAGGGGTAGAGCCTCCTTTTAATGGCCAGTACAGTACCTTCTATACCTCCAACATCTTGAGCGAGGAGCTGCCGGGATTCTTTCTGTACAGGTGCCTCCATTACACCTTTTCCTTAAAAGGTCAGTCTGTTCTTATGGTGTCTTATTTACCCACCATAACAGAAACCAAGACTGACTTCATCTTAAAGGAACACAGAGGACACTGGTTGACTGATCGTTCAGATGAGTGGATCAGCGCTAACAGTTTTGTGAATCTCCCTCTTATTCCAAATTTTAGGGTAAGTTTAAATACAAATGGATAAAGCTATCAAAACAAATCATTATTTCTTTATTTTGATGATAAAACCCAACTTTCCAGGTGGGCTTCATATCTGTGAATGTACCCAGATAAACTTAATTAAAACTTGCAAACTTTAACAGTTTTGCATTCATCAAAAAATATATTAATTTTCCTTAAATTTCAAGCATGTTTTGGAATTAAGCTTACGTGCAACAAAGCATTTCGATACCTACACAGAGTATATCAAGTCAGTGATGAATTTCATCGACAAGCTTATTTTTTTGAAAAGTGAATGTGACTATTTTTGTACTAAACTCATTAAGTAAAAGATATTTTGTAAAGAAACAAGTGTAACCAATCTTATATTTTCACCATATTGTCTGGCAAATATGTCATTTTGGATATTTTGATAACGACTGATATTCAAGCTCAAACGTTCATATAACAATACAAAATTGGAGCAGAGCAAACACAGACCACCAAGACATCAGAGGTGAGATCGGATGTCTTGGAGTAGTGAGTTATATATATTTGCATATTATAAAACAGAAATTCTTATTTTTGCTAAAAATAACTTCTAAAGTTAAAACCAAAAAGAGAAATGTTAACAGGCTGAAAAATCGTTCTCTGGTTAAACATTTTTCTCTAGTGTTTATATTCTTTTTATTGTTTAAATATTGAAGAGAAAAGGGCTTTCTTTCTTTAAGTACTTAAAAAAAATGAACAAAATGAATGGTTTAAACATTCGATGTTTCAAATACCTTGCAAAAGATATTGATTGATGACTTAGGAAAATGAGAAATCAAAGTCAACGCTACGAATGATTTATTCTATCAATTACATTACAGTTTAATAAAATAATTTGTATTGTCGGTCTTTATTTCAGTCACTTGGGCATTATAAATCCAAAACTGTGTGATTTTCTTTTAAAAACAACCTATCATTAAAAAGCTTTTTGACTGAAATATTTCGTTCCAACTCCGTTGCAGGTGATGAAGGTATATTGCTGCATAAATAAGGGAACTTGACAATTGAAAAGTTAAAGTCCACGTTTATCATAGAGCTTGGTTGTTAGAATATCAATAACGTCTTTTTCAAGTAAAATATCCAAATACGAAACAGATATGCGAGACTGTCTATCTTTTTATCTTAAGCTCATCGGAATATATCGAATTGACATAAGAATGGAAATAAACAAGGTTAATTGACAATACGTCGTCTAAATATCTAAATGTTTAATTGAAGGTCACAGCAAATTTTTAGATTTTTGACAAATTCTTTTCTGCTTCACAAGAATAAAAAAAATATTTTTGCTAATAATTGGACGAGTTTCAATTTTATTGAAAAAGCAGCTGTCAATAGATATCAAAAAGTCTGGACTTTAATTTGTCGTGGGGAATGGTTGCGTATAAAGTTGAAATGTCGTAAGTTTTTAAGGTGTTGATTTTGGAGTAAACAGTGTGTGTTCTTAACTTGAATTTAGCTGAACAAATACCGTTTTCATGATGTTGATGGGAAAGCTTTACGGTTTCTAGCGACAAATTGAATCTTCATTAATCGAAATATTAAGTCTGTATTCTTGTTTGGCGTAATATGTTTTTTTTTTTAATGCTTTATTTTGCGTAATATGTTTTAAAATAAAGTTTAAAAGGAATAAAAACAATAAATATTTCAGTTATTATTATGCATGCAGAGGCATCTAGCTGTGTCGCTGGTATTAAATATCAAATCATTTTTGGTACTAAGTAAAATTAGAAGGAAATTAAATTCGTCATTAAAATGAAAACTTACAATCAACCGCTAATTTGTATATACATTGCTGATTTTCTTTACAGATAATATTTCGAGTCTGGTTTAGATACGAGGGTGAAAACATTGTGAATTTAGACAACATCAGAGTTACAGAGGGATTGTGTAACGGTTTGTTTTTTATTTAATTTGTATTAAACCTTTCAGATCAATGAATTTTTACTTTGATTTAGCTTCATTTATTCTCATGAGGTTTATGTGTGTTAGGAGTTTTGTTGTTCGTTTATTTTTGGTATTCAGTTTCAAATCTTATTAGTTTATCTAAGAATGAAGTTCAAGGCGTTCAAATCATGGATTTAAAATTGTTCAATATTTTACATTTTCAGTAAGTTGTCCTCTGGACTTATTCCGTTGTACCAGTGGAGAGTGCATTTCACCGACCCTTGTGTGTGATTCTCAGCAAGATTGTGAGGATATGTCAGATGAAAGAACATGTAAATTCTTAAACTTGTTTCAAATTCATAATTTCTAATGAATTGATTTTCTTATAATTATTAACATAATCGAAAGTCTTTTAGAAAATGGTGTTAGCATTACGGTATTGATGCTTTTAATACAAAAATCCGAAATAGAATATTGATTTAATTTGGTGCTTTATCACTTAAGTAATTAAATTATGCAAGGCCAAAAATAGCTATGCATTGTAAAATAGGCCATTTTCTAATTTCCTCCTTTGTTGAAACTCAGAAAAAAAATCTGTCAACATTCATAATATGGGGATTAAAGAAGTGATGTGCCTAAAGTAATGCAAATAACTTGAGAATATGCACTTTTTAAAAACGTTTTAAACTATCTTTAAACGTTTCAGGATGTTTGAATTCATCAACATTTGTCATGCTTTCGGATCACATTAAAAAAAATTGTGCCTAAAAACAGAAATTTAAATAAAAAGTCGTACTAATGAAATATTTCTAATGATAAAATATATTTCTTATCATAAAATTTTAAAAGGCATATTGATAATATTCTGTCCTTACTTTTGCAATAATGCTTTTGTACAATAAATTTAATCTATATGTTTTGTTTGATTTTTTTTTACAATTGTCATTGGGAAGCTTGCAAAACTACTAGACCTGTCTTGCTTCTGTCTTTCTACATGTGAAAGGAGTGCAGTGAAGACGATGAAAATTGAAAATGGCCTATTTTTGTAAATCAAAAGAATCTAAAGCAAATTGAATGTTTGCTATTATTTGTAGGTGATTATGTAGCAGTCAACAATCAATCAAGCGTTAATTCCTCGCAACAAGCCGTGTTAGATATTTCATCTCGTTGCCCTATTTGTCCCCGAGAGAACAACACATTTTGTATAGCTTTCTGTCCCTCGTCTTGTGACTGTTATGGAGATACCTATCTTTGTCAAAGATTTGCTACTTCCGCCTATACCTTTTTCGTCCAACTGTCTGAAGTGGATTGTGATTTCCTCAACATTACAGAATTAGGGCAGGGGATTTATCATCTCGATATTTCTTCATCCCACATTCGTTCATTGAATATCACTGATTATGTCAAAATAGAAAAACTCACAGTGACAGATTCCACTATTGAGACTATCCATATACCTGACCAAATAGTAAATTACGTACAATTTTCAAATTTAAAAACAAATTCAATATCTTTTTTCACCTATTTTATGTACCTGCACGTGGTTGGGAGTCTTCAACAGTTCAGTGCCTCGGCTTTGCTTCATCTACCCTACGTAAACCTTGAACGAAACATTTTGTCCAATGCTACTGTGATATACAAAATTTGGTCCAAGTATGCCTCATTCAAAAATTCTTCGCACAACAAAGCAATCCTCAATAATTGTAACATATATCAAACCAATACTGTGAAGGGTGTGGAAAGTAATTATTTAGATTTGAGTAATAATAAACTGAAGGCGTCTTATGTGTTCAGTGGAACAGAAATATTACTGATAAGAAACAACCTGTTGGAGGACGTAGTCAAATCACTTGAAAGGACTTATATTAAGACCCTGAAGACTCTCGATCTGTCATTCAACAGAATCACGCACCTGCAGCTGAATGACTTCAGTTTCTTTTTTAACCTGGTGTACTTAGATCTACAGTCTAACAACATTTCATGGATCGATGACGAAACGTTTGCGGAATTGAGCAGCTTGTGTTTTCTAGATCTATCCAGTAACTTATTACAAAGTATAAAAAATACTTACTTTCAAAACTTAGAAAAGCTCCAATACCTTTATTTACAGAGAAACCTTATTACTACAGTAGATGTCGAATCTTTCTACTCCTTAAAAAGTCTGGTTATATTAGATTTGTCAAACAATAAGATCACCTCTCTCAAGGGGAAATATTTTCGAAACTTGGAAGAGTTGAGATATCTGTATCTTCAGAATAACAAGTTTCAGGTGTCGGAGGGTATGTTTGATGGCTTGTCTAGTCTCAGCTTAATGCAGGTGGATTTTTTCTCCCTTTGCTGTGCTAAGCCAAGAAATATATACGATATAAAATGCATAGCTCCTGCGAATGAGATATCATCTTGCAGCAATTTAATAGCTGTGCCCATTCTTAATGTCGGGATCTGGTACATTGCACTGTTTGCTTCTTTTGGAAATTTTGTGGTGTTTTGGTACAAGATTATCTATCTGAAGAGACAATCGGCCAGGGCCCACTTTATATTCACCATTAATTTAAACTGGGCTGACTTTGTTATGGGCATTTATCTCTTCATTATTGCCATTGCTAATTTAGTATACAATGGGCGGTACGGTCTAGAGGACTACTCTTGGAGAAACAGCTATTTTTGCACCATTGCTGGAATACTTGCTACACTTTCTAGTGAAACTTCTGCATTTCTTGTATTTTTAATCACAATGGATCGACTTATCGCTATAAAATTTCCGTTTTCTGGGAGAGGGTTTAAAAGAAGTGGAGCAATTTTTCTGTCGGTTCTTTCTTGGCTTGTGTCCCTTTTTCTAGGAATATTGCCTATAATTCCTATGCAGTCTACGTTCTTTGACGGTTACTATGCTAGGTCTGGAATTTGTATTTCCTTACCACTCTCCGTGGTAAAGAAGTCAGGCTGGCAGTACTCTATGGCGGTATTCATTGGATTGAACTTCCTTCTCTTCACGGGAATTTTAATCGGACAAATTGCGATTTTCGTAGAGGTTATTAAAGTTGGAGGAAATGTAACTTCTTCAAGGTCGAAGCAAAGGGAGATAAGTCTGACGAAAAGCTTGGCTGCTATAGTTCTCACCGATATGTTCTGCTGGATCCCGATCGGAACAATAGGTGTGTATTTCCGGTAACTCAGCATAATGCAATTTTTCTTGAGAAGATAAATTTTGATTTAATTGAATATAAATATATTCCTGATTCACATAATGAAACTTTTTTTCTTCATCTTTTGTATTTTCCGTGAAATGCCATTATCTACAAATTATGTTTGCATTGCAAGATATGTAATAAATAACTTTTGAAGTAATATCCATATTTGTTTAACAGGTCTACTGACCTTTTTCGAAATCGATGTGTCCAGTGAAGTTTACGATTGGATTATTGTTATAGTGCTCCCCATCAACTCGGCACTCAATCCAATCATCTACAACTTTACAGCCTTCATGAGGCACAAGGTTAGCGATCCTTACAGATACATAGATAGAGAGAAAACTATATCTAAAGTTAAAAAAGGTTCATGTTTGTAAGTACACATAGAAAGATCTTCATTAATGACAAATGTTTGTAAAAATATTATTATGCTCTTGAAATGATAATACAATAAGAAACTCTCTTTACACAGAGAAGAGTTGAGGCTTCCGAGTCAAATGTCTTAAAACAAGAATGTGCTTTACTTAAAAAGAAGTTGGAGGCTATGCAGGTATTTCCAAATCTCTTTTTTTTGGCTAGGTTTGTTAATATCAGATTAACGTTATGAAAAGAAAAACTTTGTATGATTATGTACGTACTTTTTATATGGTTTAAAATATTAATTATTGTTCATGTTATTGAAGAGTTTGATTAACGATGTTAACCGAACAAATATCAAATAAATCTATTGACAAGTTATATTTGATTACAGTTTTCAATTAATTAAACACAATAATAAAATGTTAATCTTATTTTCACTTTTCAGTCGTTAACCTCAAACTGTACGTGTCAGAATAAAAGGAGTATTGTGGGACAACCGTCTATAAACTTTGACGTTTTTCCAACCGATACTTCGTTTGAAAGAGATACTCAGCAATATGGCTTAGGGGTGACCGTCATAAAAATGGACACAAAATTTTGACGTAAGGCTGCAATAGTCATAAATACAAACAAGTGAAATCCTTCTTGGACATTAGCTATTTTATTTCAATCAAGATGACAATTGTTTATCAAGTGCTTATTTATTAAGTGACGGTTACTAAAAATGCTTTAATTTACATGTTCTATAATAGAAGCAATTAATCTTGTTGAATAATATAACTGACAAGAGTTATACATATATTATATTGATACTGTGTATCATACGCACATAAATTGCTAACTATGCTTTCTGTATGTTGTCTTATGTCGCTGTGGGATTGTTCATTTTATACATATTTTGTTATTTGTTTGAGATGTAAGGTGTTTTACAAGAAAAGAATTAGAATTTCTTTTCATGTTAAATAAAATGATTTTTAATTATAAAAACTATTTAAAGGTCAATCAGATATTGCATAAAACAGTAAATAATATCCTCTTGAAGAAAGAAAATATTTGGACATTATATCAAGTTATATATTTTTAAACAGTTTGGTGCTTGTGAGAAATATATTATCAGAAATAAATGAATAATTAAAAAAAATAGATTGATAAATATCAGTTGCTTCATATCAATACTTATTGTAAGAAGCGTCAACCATTTTTATGAACATTGTCAGTCATTTAGATTTTAGAGAATGTTAATTGAAGTGAGTAAAAATAAATCTGTTGCTAAGGAATTCCAATTATTTCTGATTTTGATTTTTCTCACATTGTTAACAGATTATACATTATACAGCATTTTTTTTAATGAAATTTGTATTTGTAGAGACCCTTAGATAAAAAGTAAATTCATCAATTAAAAATGTTAAATTAAGTATTCGCATATTTGTTGTTCTTCGAGACTTGAACCTCATGAGATGTTGAGTAATGTCTATGTTGTGCCTGATCTGTGGGAAAGGTTATAATAATGTCCAAGCATGCTACCACACCAAATTGGCACAGTTATTTTTTTTAACAAAACAAACTGATTTGAAAAAGACACTACGAGGACTGTTCAATAAATAATGTCATGAGCTCGATGACATACAACATAGAAATCATATGACATTTAGCTTAACTTTTTCTCATTATTGGACCTTTCATGATTTTATAACAGTTTATTTGACCACTGTTCATCACAGATTTCAATGTGAGAAGTTGGAAAACAAGGAATATTCGAGATACTGCATTAAAAATAAATGGTCAAGAATCCGTAAACTCGAGTGAAATTAAACACTTTGTTAAAGCTGTTATAAACCTTGTTAAGAATCCCAAAGAAATATTAATTGAAATATGTAAAATTTACAGCAACCAATGTCTGTTTTTTACACACATGAGCAGGCGGATTTCAATGACCAAAAATGATATAATTGGCATCAAAAATGGGTACTGTCCTTGGCGACAAGGACTTACAACAACCAAAGAACTGTTTGAGAAAATTCGAAAAATTATCACTGATTATATTTGATTGACTTTAAGAACACAGAAAATTTGATAGGCATCATTTTGGGGATAGTTCACAATGTTTAAAAAAATTATTTGACAGTAAAAAAGCTTAATACTCAAAGGCCATCCTATGTTTTGAAAAATGAGTGAAAACGACCATGTGAAAGAATATCTAAACAATTATTTTTAAAAAAAACCCAAAAATTGTACTTATCCACGTTTGTCTGAAATTCAAACAGATAATGAAACGAACTCCTTGCTTTAAACCCTCAAAACAAATTTACAATAAGATGCACTTGATAAAAAGGTCCGAGAAGAGCAAAGAATTGCAAGAGCACAAAAATAGGTTTATACGCTATTTTCTTAAATATTAGTGGTCATGTGGTTCAAATTCTTCTTCGGGGAGGCAGTTCAATTTGTTGAGGAATCTAGAAAGCAAACATTTTGCAAAAAAAAATCGAAAGGTTTATTTATGAGAGGGAGGAACCAGAATCATGAATCCACTACATTAAATGTCTTCATGATAGCGTCCAAACCCAGAGGCCCTGAAGAGTAAAGGAGTTTTGGGGATAAACAGAGAGTTAATGTTTTTTCACACCAACAATATTCGCCAGATCTTTCACCATTGACTTGTTTCATTTCCCAAATTTGAAAAGAAAACGCCTTCAGAAGAAAAAAAACAAGCACAGGAAATCATAGGATCTGCCATACTCCAGTATACGAAGGGTCATACTCAAAAACGTGTTCTAAAACAATCAGAAACGGGATAAAAATATTACGGATATGTGTTTTAATTAAAAGAGAATATTTAAGTAAAATCATTAATACTAAATCATTGAAGTGTTTTTGTTTATTTCCCAGCACCGATAGCATTATTTATTGAAGTCGTATTAATAGAAATAAAAATATAGATATAAAAATATAATAGTTACAGGAAGGGAAATTAAAACAAATGAAAATACATATACATTTTTCAAAGATAAACAATAAGCAGTTAAATTACATGAGAGAGAGAGAGAGAGAGAGAGAGAGAGAGAGACGCGACTTTTAAAGTTTACTTAGGTAGCTTTAAAATTTACACCTTATTAGTGCTCCTCCATGGGATCCAACTCTGATGTTTTGGAAGTCATTCTGTGTTTGCTCTGCTCCTATTTTGTATTATTTAATGGACTTTTGAGCATGAATATTGTACGTTATCTTCATATATTTCATTTTGAAAGATGTTTTCAATTTGTACATAATTCATTTCGATAGGTTATAGATGCATGTCCTTGTGACGGAAGAAACATGATTTAGTTAATGAAAACTAAATACATGTATCCTTGTCAATCAAATGTTTCGTTAGAACCAAAATTCCATGATAATGTATTTAAAATCTTTATTGTATTTTCCATTTTTTATGGATTCACAAAAAGCATGAGAGAGAGAGAGAGAGAGAGAGAGAGAGAGAGAGAGAGAGAGAGAGAGAGCAAAAACTCCAAAAACGAAAAACATAGAAGACAAATGTGCAAACTTTGTAAAAATTTATTTGCACATTTCTTTAGTGACTAGATTGTCGCTTGAACCCTGCCTGACAATGTTTGTATGTACACGCTTTTCTTTACTTGCGAAGTTATCAATAAAAAGAATTAACATGTGCACTTTCACATACTCATTACAGGACTTAGCTACAGTCTTTATTCCGTTTATGTTTTCATTATTGGTTAACTCTCTTTAATTGACATCTGGCACTGGATTGTCGTCTGGTCTGCAACAGGTAATCTATTGATCTCGATTTGTACTTGATCTTGGACTTTTGAATGACAATATTTCATGCTTCTTATTGTAAGCCTGTAGTCTATGATTTTTGTAAGTAAAAAGTATATACGTAGATCAAAAGCCCAAGGCATATAGTATTTATCAAAATATTTTGAGTTTGATATACTAGAGTTGTCTACTTCGTTGCTTAACTTCTTCTGCGTAATTATGTATTGACCTACCTTCTGATACATTATTAGTTTCAGTACTGAGCTTAACTGCATGAAGAGCAAATTAATTACAATTTATCTTTGGTTAGAGTACTTAAAGTTTGAATATTTTTTATGACATAAAACACATTAGATCGAAATGTGTAAAGCAGATTACTAAATCCGGAAAAAAATTTGCACAATTTGAATAAGGAATAGTGAAAATCATCAAAACGAATTTAATTGTGCGAAACAAACTTTTGATGTCGTTATTAGAAATTCAGCAAATTACTTGTAACAAAATGTCGTTAAAATTTATAAGAAATAAATTCGTTTTTATACATTTGACGAATTCTAAGGATGAAGTCAAAAATTTATTGATAGTTCTTTAATGGGCTTCCAAGCCAAAGTACATACCAGAGAGCAGATAAATTTAAAAAAAGAAAAAAGAAAGTCTACTTGAAATAAATCTAAATGTTACTTACACATATCTTATTGTTGGCGAACATGTGGAGATGAGCTCAAAAGTCCACTTAATACTTAGTATTACAAAATAAGTGAAGAGAAAACGCGGACTTATAAAATCTTACAGGTGGGATCAGGTGCCATGGACATGATGGGGGAGTGAGCATTTTCTGCCGACCGGTCACACCCGCCGTGTGCTCCTTGTCGTGTTCGGAAAAATCTTTAGGACAATTTAGAGTGTAAGTAATGACCCCAACAATAAACTACAGATTTTCCCCGTCTTAACCAAACATGACAAAGAGCACACGGCGGGCATGACCGGTCGGAAGGGGATGCTCACTCCTACATGGAACTTGATCCCACCTCTCTTATGTTTGGAGGCCCTTAGTGTGTCTGCTCCTCATCTGTACTGTTTGAAGGAACTTTTTGTACTTGAATACTGTTCGCTATCTCTATGTTTCATTTTAAGATTTAGTTATTTTGAAAAAAGATAAAGATTACAAGCAGTGATCATTCTCATAAAAAATAACTTTTAACAATACATGTCTGTGAACAGGGCATAAACACGGCCCATGTAAATTCCAGAGGTAGGATCAGGTGCGTAGGTGGAGTAAACATCCTCTGTTGACTGGTAAAGGGCTGCATATCTATTCCTTTACGTGGCACACAGGGCCATTGTACAGTTAAGACTTTTTTTACGTGCCAACACCTTTCGCGACTCGGTTAAAACGGCTCAACTCAAGGACCGATGTCCACAAGTTTATTCGGACCTGCGACGTAAGAATCAACCTCTTATTCCGTGATTGTAAAAAAACGCTAAAGTTAAATAACTACACACTGTACTGCGCCATGCGGGCTAATTAACAAATTGCTGACTTTATATAAGTTGTTGGAATCAATGTAACTTTAGGCTTAGTTAGGAGACAAAAATACCACATGCAGCTGATAGCGGAATATCACTACATAAACAAGTTGACAATGGAAAAGTTGAAGTAATCTTATTTTTGATGACATTTAGTTTTAAGTTGATTTTTAGTTCATCATCCAAATATAAAACAGACGTGGCAGACCCTGTTGTGTGTTTTATTGAAGTTAATTGGCAGTTTTTAGTTTCTATTATGAAATATGAAGAAGAAGTATATATGGATTCAAAGAACAATATAATCAAGCTCTAAGGTCGATTAGAACTATACAAAAGCAAACACAGACTTCTGAAAAAAAACATGGTTGGGCCAGGTGCCACTTATTAGAAGGCATCTCCTGTCGACCGGTTATATCCGCCTAGTGGTCATTGGCACGATAAGGTAAAACTGTAGACAATTAGTAAGAAAAAAAATTCTTAATTGACGATAGATTTTATTTATTAGCAAGGTCATTTTATCAACCATAGAATAAGGGAATTGTTGACTTCAAACGAAATTGTTGATATATTTGTATTATGTATACGTCCATCTTCGCTAGCCAAGGATTTCCGATCCGAAATCTACTCTTGATTTCGGATCGGAAACCCTTGGCTAGCGAAGGTGGTATACGTCAATACCTTGCCTCGTTTAAGACATGACTGTACATTATACGCTATACGCATGCGTATGCTCGTAAAACCGAGACAAAAAGGACAAAAACCAAACAGGTTATTTTTGTATATTGTTTAATAAATAAAGATATCTGAAGACGAGTTCACACATCAATAAATAAGAAAGTTAAGTCTTTTAATCAAGAAATAAGGTATCATTTTTTGAGTTTTATTGGGATGTAAAACGGGTTGGTCCGAAGGCCGAAGGGCTTTATGGAAGATTTGATCATGTGCCAACCCGTTTTACATCCCAATAAAACTCAAAAAATGATACCTTATTACTTATATTTACATTTGTGACTTATTCATACTTAAAATTTGCCTGATTGTGACTTTTAACGTGTGAAATGCATTATTTTTTCAAACCCAACGGCATGTATGTAATCCACTGAACGCGCGTCGACCCTTTATGACGTCACTGAGAAATTATGTCGAACGTTTATCCATACGCACATCTATGACCTCTTGACCCCGTACCTGTATTTATTATAGGATTAAACGTTCTTTTTGAAAAATTTATCGATGTGTAAACTCTGGACATTTTACTCACAAACTAAATAAAAGTGCGAAGCACTTTTATGTTAAGTTTGTGAGTAAAATGTCAAGAGTTTACACATCGATAAATTTTTCAAAAAGAACGTTTAATTCTTATAATTCCAATATCGAATTTTTAAAAATATTTAAATTATTTCTCTTTGAGGCCTCCATACAATCCGTTTTTTCTGGACGGAGTAGGAATACATTTTACCGTAAAGGAACGTATCGAGATGAATTTCGATAGAGTTCAACTTAAATTGTCAAAACAATCGATAAATAAACTTCTAACAACTAATCGAATGTTGTTTAAGTCAACAAATATCGTAATTACGAGTTTACTTCAGAATAGGCACCCTAGTTCGTCTTTGACCATGGCCATGTTGACATAAACAACAACTCTCATAACGAAAGTTGCAGACCGACGACGCCTTCAATTTGCACTTGTTTATTCAAATATTGTGGAACAATATAGAAAGTAAATATGAATTTGATGTTAATAGGGCAAGAGTTTGAGGTACGTTTCTTTTCCCTGTCAAAACGATACAGACTGAGCTTATTTTCTACGTATGAACGTTGAGACAGCGATTTTTAAAATTCACACTCGTGATCGGACAGTGACATAAACATTTTCACGGCGTCCATCAGTTAGGCAGTCTAGTATGTTGCCAGTTTTGTTTAAGCCCCAATTAAATTTAAAGTTTCTTGTATTCATTATTTAGCCAGAACAGACCCATAGGGCAAACTGACCATGGTTCGGACGGTTCTTGTTTTGCTTACAAGCAATAAGCTGTTGGTCTAGACTCTTACTATCAACTGGGAAGTGTTTTGTCCGTCTGAACCATGGTCAGTTTGCCCTAAATAACTGCTTTCATTGTTTATACGATAACCTAGTAGTGTCATCAAGAAAGTAGTTCTGATTGAAAGAATTTATCGATGTGTAAAAATTTTCTGGAACGTGTTCTCGTCCAATCAAAACACAGGAAATCAATAGATAAAATGAAGATTGGAATTATACAGTTATAAATACGCTTGCTTTCAGTAGTGTTATATAAAGGAAAACATTTGCAAATGTAAATATTTTCCATTTATGATGAAATATCAATACATTTTCACAAATTGATGCCCAAGATCATGGAATTTTTATCGATAAAAATTTTACAATTTATCTTTTTGTACAAATACACAAAAGGTATTGTTATATACGAAGCATTAAAAGCATTAAAAATTGTCATTTTAAAGCAAAACAGCGTGGTTCGCCGACCATTTAAGCGCCGTTTCGAAACACAAGTAGATCTTCGTAATTTTAGATCAAGATAACGAATTTGTTATTTACTAACACTAACACTGTATAGTGAATGCATCGATTTAGTCGGATAATCGGTGAGTCGATGAAGATCTAAGACTTAAAGATTTTTGGTTGGAGAGAGTGGGTGTGTAATATTACCATGATTACTCATTAAAATAAAGAAACCTTTAATATTCTTTTTTCTATGTATTTTTTAATTACATTTTTTACAATGAAAAACTGAATTTTAGAAAACAATGTGTCGTTGTCTCAAAGAAAATATCAAAGAGAGATGCTGTCGATTTATGAAAGAATAACAAGATGTCTCATTATGACAGAATATCGGGAGAGCTCGATTTTCCTTTTTTTCATGATGAATGTTGTAAAATTTATTCCCTGGTCTGCCTTTAGATAGATAAACTATCCTCATAGACATTTTAAACCTTTACGTCCTTTAAATATGTTGTTAAAACAAATGTTTTCAATCTACCAATCGCTGAGGTGTGACGTATTAACCGTTCAACTATCCCGTCACGACTAATGGTACAGTGTCGCAAAAAGACAAAGGGCAAGTCAATTAAAGAGTTATAAACATAATTCCATATCACATCATATGTCCACTCAATACATTCTTATAATTTAAATTCGAAATAAAAGAGCCCAGAGTCTGTCATAATTAAGTAAACAGTTGTTTTAAAAGACGGAGTTAGAACAATTATAAATGTTTTTCTCAAGATTTTAATATGAAAACACAACCAAGAACAACAATAACACGTTTGTTTTTTTTTTCCAAAATCTTTCTTTAACCATAAAAATTCTTATCTAACTTAGATGAAGATATTTCAAAGAATATTTGATAGATGAATTAATGTTATTTATACAAGTAACTCCACCAATGGTAAGATGGATGTATGTACTGTCATAATTACGGCCACAAAATTAGTAAAAACCCAACTGAAATTGTTGAAATATCTGGATCTTTCTCTTGGTTGCCATGATTGCCATTAACCTGCTGTGATTTAACAAAGTACTCACACTGCGTCATGTTGATCTCCTTAAAGATGTACATATAAAAAAATCATAAAGGTTAAAGTCTTCAACGGCATCAGTTTTAAAAAAAAGAACCAATTCTAAAAGTAAAATTTTATTAATAAATATAATATGCAAAATATACAGATTTTTCAGTACGTTGACCATGGTCCGAACTTAACATTTGACGCTGTTAGGTATTAAAACAGAAACCATAAAGCATTATTGAATAAAGCTACAATACCGACAAGTTTGTAAACAGGCAATGCTTTAAAGAGAGCAAAATATAGTGCTATTAATTTTTCATTATTAGAAGAAACCTCACTGATTACACTTTCTTTTGTTAGCTCAAGTGCATATTTTTCCTCACATGACCTTCATTTGTTCAGTTGACGTCCGGTTGGAGGAGGTTTTAATAAAAACTGACAATATGTCTACGAGCAATGAAGAAAAGATCGTGCGCAGGACAAGTTCTCGTGTACCCAACCAGAAGGGAAACAAAACTATCAAATATAGGTGATAATGGAATATTGTTGTATAAAATGGTAAAGTAAACAATGAAAAAACTGCTGTAATCTCCAAAAAAATCATTAAATTGAGTTATTAGCCTGCAGTTAAGATCAACAACCCATAATATATCTGGATATGGATCAAATTTAGAAAATTTAGGAAGAAACTATTTTGATAAAAGCTCATATTGCAATAAAAGATATTTTATCACCATGGGTTAAAGTAAAAGTTGTAAAATTGATATACAAATGCAGGTTATATGTACAAAACAATTTAACTTTAAATTGAGAGATGATATTGACTGCGTTTCATAGTGAAACATATGGAGATAATGAACAGTATTCAAGATCAAAAGTCCATAAAACAATACAAAACAGGAGCAGAGCAAACACGGACCTCAAAACATCAGAGATGGGACCAGGTGCCATGGAGGAGTGAGCATCCCTTGCCGACCGGTCACACCCGCCGTGTGCTTCTTGTCATCCGGAAAAATTCGTCGTCAATTCAGAGTTTTAATAATGGATTAACAATTAGTATGAGAAAGTCAGTCAGCATTTGACTCAATGAAAAATTGTATTTGCTGACAAAGTTATTTTATCGACCATAGAACTTATGAAATGATGACTTTAAACTTTAAACGACTTTAAACGAGACTGCTGATATTCTCAATAATTTACCTCTTTTAGAAATTGTTCATACATAGAGCATGCTCTTGCGTATCAAATTATCTGAGATATATAAACTCCGTATGCAGGTGATCATGATGAAGGTATATTGCTGCATAAGTAAGGGAAGTTGACGATAGAAAAGTTAAAGTCATCACGTTTAGCATAGCATCAACAATACTATACCTTTGCTGGATTCTTAGGCTTTATAAAAATAAAGATATAAAGCAGGTCCCAGTAAATGTTTACCAAGCTTTTTTCTTAACTCCTCACTAAAATTTTAATAGCAGAGGAGAACCATTGAAAATAGCAGTGAGAAAAACTTCAGGAGTTCTGCACATCATATTTTAAAAGTTGTGTAAATCAGCTGTGAATATTTTAAAATAAAAAAAATAGATTATCACAAAGTTTATCTTAATCAGTAGCATAAAAGTACGCTTTTTCAATAGTTTTTTTAAACTTTAAATTTAAGTTTTGACTCTTTCACACTAAGGCACCTGTTTTTTTTCAAAACAGATAGACCTCGAAAATTTAATTAACTTGTCATAAGTCATTTACAAAATTATTTTGAAAAATAAAAATTTGATTGTACACACAGGTACACCAAAATTGATATTGAAAAGATGCTTGAGTTTCTGCTTGATCTGTATAGGTTTTGAAGATCAAGTATATATTCAAACAATTAATCCGAGTTTCCATGCACTTATTATTTTAACATTACTTTTTTTTAATTTATCGTGGGAAATATTCGTAAAAAGTGTTGAAAGGTTAAATTACTAGTAATTCATATGGTGATACAATGTTTTTATTTAGTAATACATAAATTTTTGGTTTTTCGTTAATCTTTATTACATGTATATGATAAATTAAACAGGCACTTTTTCTACACATCATGAATAAATTTATTATTCTTTAAGCATAATTTTAACCAAAACAATGTCAAAAGCTACGTAAAAGTTTTTAAAAAAGAAAAATCCAGCTGCAACTATTGTTAATCAAAGAAAAATGTTTGAGAGTTCAATAGTGAAGTACTTATGAATTACAAAGTGAAGATGGGATGAAGCCTTTAACAATTAATTAAAATCATTTTTATGTTAAACTTCTTTCACCTCCAGTGTAAATCTGAACGAAGAAAACCGTTGTTACTGTAAAATTTGAAACGAGGAAGAGCCAGAAGGAGATAAAATCTAGGGCTGATGAGACATCCTTCCAAGTATGTGATGTATGCAAACTCGCTGGTTGATCAAATGATGAGAATTTTCCCATGACTTCTTTATATGCACTTTTGTCATTCTTCTTCTCAGAGATTTTTTCTTCATTTTCTTCTACATCGAAAAGTGTGAGCTTATTCGTGTCTCTCGAACATGGTAAATCTATTCCCTTTCCTTCTTTTGAGATATGTTCCATGTTTTGATTAATCTTTCTGGTCAAAGGATTGATTTTTCTTCCACTTTTACATCGCATAAGATTGCTAATTCTTATGACTGCAAGGTACGGTCGTGAGGGTATCTCTGCTTCATCCTTGTGGTGAATTTTTAGTTGAAATGACGTAACAATAAGAATGGTGATACTGTACCCCAACTGTACATCCAGGTAAACTCCCAAAAGGGGGGTACTTTCCGAGTTTGCTGGAAGTTGTGCTGATATTATAGTAAGGAAAACAAGAAAAGAAAGAAAAACTGTCATTCCAAATGTTAATTTTTCTCCTGAATCTACTGGTATGATAAATGTTAGGATGTTCAGCATTGATAAGAAAACTATAGGAATAATTATGTTTCTGATAAAGTAAAATGGTTTCCTCCGTAGATGAAGGGTGAAGGTAATTTCAGATTCTCTTACATGAGGATCGTCGATGATTGTAAAGTTTGTATTAACGATTGACCAGATGCTGTTTTCTTCATATTGATAAAATTTTATTCCGTGATTAGACCCATAGATCGCAACTTCATCCCTAGCATACGACCAAATAACAAATGATATGCTACAAATTTGCTCATCGAATGGAAAGTAGGTAATGTCAATGGGACAGCGGCTCTCAAACACTTCATAAGGTAACCACGTGATCTGTCCATTAAAGTCTAAATCCAGATAGTAGAAATCACCCCCTAGCTCCTGAAATCTAGTAAAACCGCCCTTCAATACAATATCAGGCGTCCAAATCTCTTTCTGAAATGTGAAAAAAAGATAAAATATGGGGCATACAGGTTTAATTTTAATAAGGGATGTCAACAAATATTCGAATATTCATCGTATAAATTGATTTTCGAATATGAAATACTGATTTGAATATTCGTTCTTTTAAGTACATGTATAAATGCATTTAAAATGAAGAAAAAGTCCTGCAAAAAGACAGACAGAATCAGCATATGATATAAACCAAAATTAATGGACATTTCTGTTGGATTTTCTTAATGGTGTCAAGAGGTATCTATTAAAATAAATTATTAATTTGATTATTGAATTAATGGCATAACAGTGTCCATAACTCAGAGTCAGTTTATATTGTTGCACTGGACACTGTTATACGTTGAAAAAAATTAATTCTTAGTTTTTGGACATATCGTTAAAATCATTATCAGGAAATTGATTGGCTGAAAATAGTAGTAATTGCTTTTAAACAGGAGCACACCCTTAAAACGTTGTTTGTTTTTATTTTCTAAACATAATATTTCAGTGAAGATAATTTTTCTTAAATATTTTAATGTTTTGTGTAAAATGAATTAGTAAGAATTATCAACGTAGTCTCCGGTAAGACGATCGACCGATCTTTTGTATTTCAAAATGCTTTTTATTTTTAAATCATGTTTATGATTTTTTCACTTAATGTCAATTTATATATAATTCTAAAAATATTGAAAAAAATGTTATTAAGATACTTTAATTATGGAAAATTTACAAAAATAAACATGACATTTTATGCCAATTAAGATAATGGCATACAAGTAGACCTGTACTAGCTGACGGGAGAATGAAGATGCATAATATAATGCAAAACTTATTTATTTATCGAATATTAGAATATATTCGAATACTTCTATCGAATATCAATTATTGACAATTTTTCATATCCCTTAATTTTTTTGGACAAAGGAGAGGTGAAGGACTTTTTACACATATACATACATATATAAACAAGTGCGGAAGATTATGGCAATTTAGGAGCGGCATGCGTAATTATCCTTATGTCAGGCAGAAATAAGAACAAGTCCATACTGGTGTATGCTTTTACAAGTTTTAAGCAGAAGCTGTCCTATCACTCAAAGGTTTGAAAGTAGAAATGTAGGTTCTCAAAGCACTGGTTAACCCTTTGTTCTGTATTTTTTACTCATTTCCTTACTTCATTACAGTTTATCATATTCTTCTACATGGTGAAAAAGGCGCCATGCTGAAACATGAATGCAGGGACACTATTTACGTTTTTATCATGATTAAGAAATCAAATACCTGTGGTATGTAGAAGTGTTCGATGTCATCGTGATCATCGGGGTCCCATGCGAGATACTCGTCTATCCACACCAGCTCCAGGTATGCAGTGGTCACTAGTTTTTCTTGAACCTCGTCCAGTTTATTGATGCTGAACAAGAAGAGACTGACGTCCATCTCTACAGCTGTGTCATAATCGCGGACTGGTCGGATCTTCTTATCATATTTTTCATCCACAAACAACCTTTTTGTGATGGCTTTCACGTGAGACATATTGGTACTCACAACAACGCACGTGGAAAACAACATGAATATGAGTATTTCTAGATTCATGTCGTCAAAGAAAGTCCAATTGCAAACTACCAGTTGTGCTCTTCTCGAAACATATTCCAATGTAATTTGTTTAAAGGGAGTAGAAGGATGACAATTACCATCTAATCAATAAATCAAAAGGAGTGAAATTTCAATTAAACATATGTACATAATGAAACGAACCCACATATACATGAATTTCAGAGATTTTCAGTTCCATCACATTAGTAAGTATTAATTTAGTAGAGTGATCATATAGATTATTATCATTTGAAGCTAACAAATTTCCCTTTTACTTTAATGAATGATGTATGTTATTCTGTCCATTGCTCTGATATAGAACTATTTATGCCCGTGGTGAGGACTTTGATTTTGTAAAATCACTGTTATTGATAGGTTTTACTTTAAGCAAAAATTCCAGCGAAAATAATTATTTTAATGTGAAGATATTCTAAAACAAAATCAATATGATGAAAAAACATGTTCTTGAAAACCTTTACTACATTCTTTTTCAGGAATGGATGTAGGTATACATTTAATTCGGGGGTAATGTTCGGAAAGTTCTGGCCATGTCGATCAATTAAAAACAAATTATCATATGTAAAAATATTTATTTTGTTGCTATGTGAATTTTCTTTCCTTTTAATTTCATAGAAATCAACTGACTTTCAAAATCAACATGTTTGGTATCCCAGGAGAAACATAATAATGGCAAAAGCATGGCGTCATGAGATTCCCAAAAATATTCTCCTTATACATTTAACACAGTCTGATTCTTTATCCACTTAAAAAGACATTTCTCTATCAATTGATATTTGTTTTGCTAAAAATTGTTTCGTTAGTATAATTTTGTTTGTTAACATGCTATTTTCATTAGCAACAATGAGGTGGCTTTCTCTCTCCATGACCTTACCAATTTTTTGGACAGATTTTTTTGCTGTCGAGCTGTATCATCAGCCAATCAAGATTTATTGATTACTCTGTATAGTGAAACATATGGAGATAACGAAAAGTATTTGAGATCAAAGTCCATAAAACAATACAAAACAGGAGCAGAGCAAACACGGACCTTTAAAACATCGGAGGTGGGATCAGGTGCCATGAAGGAGTGAGCATCCCCCGCTGACCAGACACACCCGCCATGTGTTCCTTGTCATGATCGGGATATAACGGAAAAATCTGTCGTCAATTCAGTGTATAAATAATGGACTAACAATAAATATGAAAAACGTCATTCAGCATTTGACTCAGCGATAAACTGTATTTGCTGACAAGGTCATTGTACCGACCATAGAATTTATGAAATGATGACTTTAAACGAGACTGCTGATATTCTTGTTTCATCAGCTTGTTTGTAGGGCATGCTCTTGCGTATCGAATCAACTGAAATATATAAGTAAGGGAAGTTGACGATTGTAAAGTTGAAAGTCATCACATTTATCATACAGCTTGGTTGTTAGATTACCATTAATGTCTTTTTTATGTAAAATATTGAAATATGAAACAGATGTGTCAGACTCTTTGGTATCTTTTATCTCAAGCTCACCGGGATATATCGTATACACATAAGAATGGAAGTTACCATTGTCAAAGCTGAACACGATTCGTAAAATGAGTATGTCCTCCATTTTTGTTTGGATTCTCGCTATATCTGCAGACTTCTGTATAAAGGGCAGGACTTAGTCATTGTTCAATGTAATCAGTCGACACCGGTGTAGACGGACGTATGCTATAGAGCACTCGGTAACGACAAATATTAACGTAATACTTCGTCTAATGCAGGAAAGTTAGATACCAAAGAAACTTACAATTATACTTGTATAAATCATTGAAGTATACAAACACAGATACACATAACTGCAATAAAATGTAAACAAAGGTAATGCAAGATAACCAGCACGAAAATGGGTTACCATTCCACGCCGATATCCGTAACAATAAAGCAGTCAGATGTAACGAATCTGAGGAGTATACCCTGGTGTTGATGTATCGAAATAATGATATCGAAAATGGTTTATGCCTCTTTACGAGTCGTCTTCAGCTTTAATTGACAAAACGTGGTCGATATATCTAAATGTCGAATTGAAGACCACAGCAAGTGTTCATTTCACGTATAAGATTTTGGACAAATTCTGCTTCATATGAATAAAAAAGGTCTGCCAATAACGGGGCACAATTTGTATCCATGGGAATTCCATTAGAATGTTGGAAAACATTAGGTATCAAATGTTTGACTTAAGGACAGATGATACAAACAAACAAGAGGCCCACGGGCCTTATAGGTCACCTGAGTATTGTGTAACAACTAACTTCGTTCATGTTTTAAACCGGAGGCCATGAAATTCACAATTCACAATTTTGAAAGAGGCACCATTGCTTATCATAGCTATTAACTTAGCATGCTTACTCTATTTACTTAATACCCAGAGGTAGATCAGAGCAACAAAGAGAAAATGCACTTCCACTTGCAACCAGTTGTGCACCTCACCCCAAAGGAACCACAAACCCAGGGGCCACATATTTCAGAATTTTGCAAATTTTATCATAAAATGATTGATTAATACCAAAGAGCTGATTTAAAAGCATTAATTTATTTTCAGACTGTGTAAACCCCCCCCCCTCTGACCCAGGGGGGCATAAAAAAAAACCACTTTGCTAGATGCACCTTTCTTCATCATAAATATGTATACTTGGATCATTGGCATAAAACCCAGAAGCAAAGGAAAATATTTCAAAGAATTAATGTATTTTTACTATATAATCAATAGAGCCCCGCCCTAACACCAGAACCCCTAACCCTGGGGCCATAAAATTCACAATTTTGGAAGAGGCACTCTTGCTCATCATAACTATGTACTTAGTTAGTTTATATAATACCCAGAAGCAGAGAAAAAGATTTTCAAAGAATAATGCATTTTCACTATATGATAAATATTGACCTACCCTAACACCAGAACCCCTGACCCTGGGGCCATAAAATTCACAATTTTAGAAGAAGCACTCTTGCTTATCATAACAATGTGCTTAGTTAGTTTATTTAATACCCAGAAGCAGAGAAGAAGATTTTCAAAGGATTAATGCATTTTCACCAGTATATAATCAATAGAGCCCCGCCCTAACACCAGAACCCCTGACCCTGGGGCCATAAAATTCACAATTTTGGAAGAGGCACTCAATATCATAACTATGTGCTTAGTTAGTTTATTTAGTACTCAGAAGCAGAGAAGAAGATTTTCAAAGAATAAATGCATTTTCACTATATAATCAATAAAGCCCCACCCTAACACCAGAACCCCTGACCCTGGGGCCATAAAATTCACAATTTTGGAAGAGGCACTCCTGCTCATCATCACTATGTGCTTAGTTAGTTTATTTAATACCCAAAAGCAAAGAAGAAGATTTTCAAAGAATAAATGCATTTTCAATATATAATCAATAGAGCCCCGCCCTAACACCAGAACCCCTGACCCTGGGGCCATAAAATTCACAATCTGGAAGAGGCACTCTTGCTCATCATAACTATGTACTTGGTTAGTTTATTTAATACCCAGGAGCAGAGAAGAAGATTTTCAAAGAAATAATGCATTTTCACTATATAATCTATATAGCCCCGCCCTAACACTAGAATCCCTGACCCTGGGGCCATGAATTTCACAATTTTGGTAGAGGACTCAATGCTCATTACATTCATGCCAACAGTTTGCCTGCTTGATGTCCAGGAGTAAAGAAGAAGATTTTTAAAGATTGCAATAATTTTTGTGGTTTTGGCCCCACCCCTCAGGCCCCAGGGGGGTGGGGACCATGAAATTCACAACTTTTGTTCCCCTTTACCCATGGATGCTGTATACCAAATTTGGTTGAAATTGGTTCAGTGGTTTTAGAGAAGCTGAAAATGTTCAAATGTTAACACACGACACACGACGCACGACGACGGACGAAAACGGATAGCAATAGGTAACCTGAGTTACTCAGGTGACCTAAAAATGGATGCCTGGATTAGTATACATTTTTTGGTCTAATTGCATTGAAAATGATGCAAATAATATATTTCTAGAATATAAAGAAATTGTAAACCTTCTGTAATGTTCAAACGTCTGCCCTTCTGAAACCATCCTTATTAATCTATACAAATATTTTTCACTTTAAATTCCATTTTTGTGCAAATTTAAATAAAAAATTAAAAACTACACGGTGAAAAATATTTATTTTATTCATTTAAACATGACCCAAGTTGTTATTTTCAAATTATTTGACAAAAGTTTGTTTGTATCATCTGTCCTTAAAATTGAATTTCCTTATGACCATATACATAAATATTCCCAACTCAATAATTCTTGAAGGACTCTAATCAAGCAAAAATTAAAGACCTGTGAATATTAAATGAACGATGCTTTAAATGTACTCCTTCATTAAACTCAGCTTAGTTTCAGTTACAGTTTGACATTTAAGACATCGTTATTATGATAAGCTGAATAAAAAATTCAATAATTTGTTACAATTATAAGACCATAAATATGAATAAAAAATGCTTTTTCAAAAGAAAAACAACAACAACAACCCCCCCCCCCCCAAAAAAAACAACAACATCAAAATCTAGTTAATGTTAAATAATCATGAACGGATGATCTGATATAACTGATATCTGGGGACCCTTTCTCTACGATGAATTATATTTAATCAACAACGATTTTAATAGTTTTCCAACATGAGTGAATGAATACGACTCCTTTTGAGTAGTTTGAAAAGTTTCAACACATTTAAATTATAATAATAACTGCATCATCTATGTTTTTAAGACCCTCTGACAGCAAATTCGGCTTGGTTTGTGACAATATGTTCTTTTAAGAGAATATGCGGATTTTAGTACAATATAGGGATATACAGGTCCGAGGAATCTTCCTTATTTGGCTATTGTTATTATTTTGCGCATAGTCACTTACAGAGAACTATTGTCCAATCTGATGACTGAATGACAAAACATGCTGGTTTACTACATGTATACATTTTATCACAGACACGTGGTTTAGGTCAATTTACACATTATCTCTAGTACTACATTTCAAACTCTAAATGATCAGCCAAGGCTGTTTACACATAAAAATACGCATGGAACCTCAGCGTTTACTGATTTAGGTCAAGAAATGCAAATGAAACTTGTATTCACTGATACTCTGGAATACGTGTAGACCTAGCGAATTACCCACCAACTATACTCAACAAAAAAAGAAACGCATATTGCTTTACTCTTCAAAGAAATTTTTCAAATGTACATTGAACAACTATCTTTTATAACATTGGATACCTGTGACCTATCTAAAGGACAACATGGGGTTTTAAAACCCAAGTGTTGAATTATCTCCCTTGATTAAACATGTTTATGAAAGTAGTGTTTTTCATGATTTCTTCTGAATCGGACGTCTATTTTCGCTGATATTTTGGATTTAGAGAAACTATTAACACTCCTATTAAACCCATATTTAAGATTTGATAACAGTGTTGATGCTGCAATGCAACGCCGAAACAAAGATGAACACAAGCAGCTAACGATGATACTAAACGGAGCTACGCAACAGGAAGTGCAACTGCATTTGGAATACACCAATAGGTCTTGCAGCCGTTAAACTATCGTCGGAAAACCAAGAATTAGTCGTCCGCAGGTAACCACACCCAAGCAGGACCGTGTGACCCCACCCCCCCCCCCCCCTTCAGCACTTCACGCGATTCAGAACTTGCTGTAAAAACTGCTGCTACAATTGCTGGATGAAAAAATCAGCATAAAAGTGCATAAATTGTTCGCAAGAGACTGAGGAGCTGGTATTCGTGCACGACATTCGTACATTGGAAATCCACCAGCGCTTAGACGTCGCAAAGGACATATGGATTACTTTAGACGGTATGCCCCAAAAATTTGGAGGCGTCGACCATGACATAAACTTCACTTTTCTCTCGCAACACATGAAATGTTTAAATTTTATCAAAACCCTCTAAAATCACTTTTGAAAAAATAAGGATTAAACTGAAAACATACTAGATTATCATGTTTAATCTGAATATGCGTTTCTTTTTTTGTTGAGTATATAAATCAATGGCCAATTGTAACTATGTTAGATGGGAAATTGTAAATCCGTCTTACCTGTGACTCAAATGCATAAAAATTGTTAACGGAAAGCAGGTGAAAAAGTCTTTTTTCCAAGCGTAAAACTTCTTAGTATTTTTGTGGTACTCACTCATAGTGCAACTCATTCAGCTAATTGGTCAGTTGGAAAGTTTCTCGATTAGCGTATAAAGTTATTCTAACGTCAGAAAAATGTTTCCGTCGATCTGTTCAAAATTGAAAAGGCCAACTAGATTGAGATTTTACTATTTTTTTTAACAATATGTGAGCACAGTTAGGTACATTTTTCTCCTTTCACATATAGGTAGATTTCAAAACAATACAGTGACCAACCAAAGGAGAAAGATGTTCCTACTTGCGTTCGTATATTTTAAGGGCTTCAAAGAGTGGGTCGGAGCCTAATGGCAATGGAAATTGGATGATCGTACCCCTACCTACAGTAGAGATCTATATATTCCAAATTTCGTTTCTATTTTTGGTAAAAATAGTATTCCATTAGGGTAAACATATAAGTGAATACGTGCATGCAATTTTTTTTGCTCAATTCACTGGGTTCCGTATTTCACATCATCTTTATTGTTATAATAAAGTAAATAATCAGTTTAATCGATACTGCATGAAGATCTTGACATATATGAAGAGATCAAAATTTTGTTTCCAACTTTATATAAGTTACACCTATTCCATTTGAGTGAGGATCTGTTTCCATTGTCACTCCAACTCTATACGTCTCTGTATTTGTGCTGTTGTCTAAAGTCTCTATGTCCGTTCTTTTACAGGAGCATTTTGAATGCATTGTCTGAAAACAAATTATATATTAATACTGGATGAAAATAATTTCAGAGTAGGAAAATAATCAGGCAGAATTTTTGGGGAGAAATTTGAGAGAGAAAAACCTGCATTGAATCCAGTTTTCTTTGTAATAAGGCACAGTCTTCCATTAAGTTCCTTGATTGATAAGACTCTAATTTTCGCTGAATCAAAAGGATGAAAATTAGCAGTTTTAGAAAATAAGTTGCATAGATATAAACAAAGTCATTCAACAAGTTGAAAACTTTTGAACCCTTAAAACTTAAAATAAAATTTGAGAGAGAGAGAGAGAGAGAGAGAGAGAGAGAGAGAGAGAGAGAGAGAAAACCTGTATAGTTTCCAGTTTTCTTCTCAGTCCAACACACTCCTGTCTCAAGGTATCTGATTTTGAAGCAAGTTTTTCTCGCTATAATATTAAAATTTCTCAATTAAACATATAGTGATTACAAACAGTACTCAAGATCAAAAATCCATAAAACAATACAAAATAGGAGCAGAGCAAACACGGACCTCCAAAACATCAGAGGTAGGAACAGGTGCCATGGAGGAGTGAGCATCCCCTGCCGACCGGTTACACCCGCAGTGTGCTCATTGTCATGATCGGGAAATAACGGAAAAATCCGTCGTCAATTCAGTGTATAAAGAATGGACTTACAGTTGGTATGAAAAACGTTAGTCCGCATATGACTCGATGATAAATTGTATTCGCTGACAAGGTCATTGTATCGACCATAGAACTTAAGAAATAATTACTTTAAACGAGACTGCTGATATTCTTGTTTCATCCACTTGTTTGCCAATAATTCATCTTCTTTCAGAAATTGTTAATACATAGAGCATGCTCTTGCGTATGGAATCAATTGAGATATATAAACTCCATATGCAGGTAATGAAGGTATATTGCTGCATAAGTAAGGGAAGTTGACAATGGAAAAGTGAAGTCATCACGTTTATCATAGAGCTTGGTTCTTAAATTACCATTAACGTCTTTTTCAAGTAAAATATCCAAATAAGAATATATGTATCAGACTCTGTAGTATATTTTACCTCAAGCTCACCAGGATATATATCGTATTGACATGAAAATTGAAATTATCATTGTTAATTGACAAAACGTCATCGATGTATCTAAATGTCGAGTTGAAGGCCTCAGCAGGTGTCTTGCTTGATTGAACATTTACTGGAACCCGCTATGTATCTTTGTTTGTAAGGATGTTTTCAAATGTTTAATCTTATCAAAAAACGATTATAATCATTAATTTAAATAACAAAATTCCATATATTTTTCAACTTGAACTTCTTTTATCATTTTAAACAAAATAAAGTACCTTGTGCTTCATAAAAGCTGTCAGGTTGTAGATGATTGGATTGAGGGCGGAGTTAACAGGGAGGACTATGACAACAATCCAATCATAGACTTCTCCAGACACACTGATACCTCCAAAGGTCAGGAGTCCTGTAAGCAAAACCCTAAAATGATCCAATCATAGACTTCTCTAGACACACTGAAACCCACAAAGGTCAGGAGTCCTGTAAGCAAAACCCAAAAATGATCCAATCATAGACTTCTCTAGACACACTGATACCTCCAAAAGTCAGAAGTCCTATAAGCAAAACCCTAAAATGATCCAATCATAGACTTCTCTACACACACTGATACCTCCAAAGGTCAAGAGTCCTGTAAGGAAAAACTCTAAAATGATTCAGTTATAGACTTCTCTAGACACACTGATACCTCCAAAGGTCAGGAGTCCTGTAATCAAAACCATAAAATGATCCAATCATAGACTTCTCTAGACACACTGAAACCCACAAAGGTCAAGAGTCCTGTAAGCAAATCCCTAAAATGATCAGTCACAGATATGCCATTTCCCAATGTTTAGATTTTTTTACCCTAAAATGATTTAGCCACACATATGTCATCTCCAAATGTTTACTGTCTTAATCCTAAATAGATCCAGACACAGATGTCAACCAAGTTCACATTCTCAATTCTAAAATGATAAATTCACAAGCGTGACGTCCCCAAATAATTCAAATTTCAATCCTAAAACGATGCACATATATGTCATCCCAAAATGTTTATTAAACGATAACTTATTGCAAAAATCAAATCCAGGTTTAAACCTGACCGTTCAAAGAGTTTTAGCCCTTTTTATTGATGAGATAACAATTGTAAACAAACATTATTGAATTACTTTTGCTGATGTTGAGTAAGAATAAGCCTCAAATCAATAGTTTCAACAACGGCATCAAAACCTTTATAAATTTATAATGATGTAATCATTGGAATTGTACTCAAGTCGTAGTGTTTATATTGCAATAAACCTGAAACACTTCATTATGTATAAAAGGTTACAAACCTATCGTTCCGACAGGGATCCAGCAACATATGTCGGTGAGTACTATCGCAGCCAAGCTCTTTGTCAGACTTAACTCCCTTTGCCTCGATCTAGAACAGGTTACACTTCTTCCGACTGTAATCACCTCATAAAAGATTGCAATTTGTCCGATAAAAATACCCAGGAAGAGAAGGAAGTTCAATCCAATGAAAACCGCCATGGAATACTGCCATCCCGAGTTTTTGACAACGGATAGAGGCAACGATATACAGATTCCTGATCGTGCATAGTATCCTTCGAAAAATTTAGACTGCATAGGGATAATTGGTAATATGCTTAAAAATAAGGAAATAAGCCACGAACCTATACACAGGATGATGGCTCTATTTCTTGTAAGGCCTTTTCCCGAGAATGGAAATTTTATGGCGATGAACCTATCCAATGTTATTAAAAAGACGAGAAATGTTGATGTTTCACTAGACATTGTAGCAAGAATTCCCGCGATGGTACAAACATAACTGTGTCTCCAAGAATAGTCTTCTAGTCCATAACGCCCATTATACACAAGGTTTGCTATTGCTAAAATAAAAAGGTACACACCCATTAAAAAGTCAGCCCAGTTTAAGTTCGTAGTCAAAATAAAATGAGCCTGGGCAGACTGTCTTTTAAGGTAGACCATCTTATACCAAAACACCACAAAATTCCCAAAAGCTGCAAACAATGCAATGTACCATATGCCAACATTCAGAATGGGCACAGCTATTAAATTATTGCAAGATGAAATCATATTTTCAGGAGCTATGCACATAATGTCGTATACATTTCTTGGCTTGGCACAACAAAGGGAGAAAAAATCTACCTGCATCAATCTGAGGCTTGACAAACCGTCAAACATCCCTTCTGATACCTGAAAATCATTGTCCTGGAGATACAGGTATCTCAGCTCTTCAAGATCTCGGAAATATCTTCCTTTTAAATATGTTATCTTATTGCTTGATAAATCTAACAACACAAGACTCTGTAGAGCGTAAAACGACTCCAGTTCTATGGTACTAATAAGGTTTTTCTGTAAGTAAAGGTACTGAAGTTTTTCCAAATTTTGGAAGAAGGTTTGTTTTATTGTACGTAGGACATTGTTTGATAGATCTAGAAAACGCAGTTTGACGAGATCTGCAAACGTTTCCTCATGCATCCACGATATGTTGTTGGACTTCAGGTCAAGGTACAGAAGATTGAAAAGATAAGTGAAGTCATCCTGCTGTAGATATGTTATTTTGTTGAAGGACATGTCAATTGTTTTTAAAGACATTACACGTGTCACAAAAACCGGTCTTACTATCCTCACCAGTTGGTTGTTGCTTATCAGTAATGTGTGTGTTCGATCATTCACCGAGTAAGACTTAAGTTCGTTGTAGCTTAGATCTACATGGTTACTTTTAACATCAAGGACGGAGAGTGGCTTGAATATGTTACAGTTCCTAAGGATCAGTATGCTATGGGAGTTTTTTGTTGCATAAGATGGTGGTTGATATTTAACTGTTGCACTGGAGAGCATGTTCCGTTCAAAGTTTACGTACGGTAGGTAGAGAAAAACCGTGGCATTAAACAATTGGAGGTTTCCCATCACATATAAGTACAAAGAATTCGTGAAGAATGAAATTGAATTTGCTTTCAAATTAGTGAATTGTATGAAATTTACCGTTTGGTAGGCTATGTTTAAGGAATCAATGGTAGAATCGGAGACTGTAAGTTTTTCTATTTTGACATTATCTGTGATGTTGAGAGAGCGTATTTGGGATAAAGAAATGTCAAAATGATAAATCCCTCGTCCTATTTTTGAAATATCGATTGTATCACAAGTCACTTTTGATAAGTGGACAAAGTACATGTACTCTTTTGTAGATCTTTTACACAGGCGGGTAACTCCAGTACATGTACAAGATGCTGGACAGAAAGGAATACATATAGTGCTCTTTTCGGGACAAAAAGGGCAAATTAAAAAGACATCTGCGGTCGCTGGTTCTAAAGAATGATCCTTTATCTGACTGTTTACTGCTCCTGATACACCTAAAAAAAACAACAAAAAAGAAAACCATTTCAAAATTATCATATTCTTTAAATAAGATGAACATTTTGTAATGACCGTAGCATCGGTAGTCTGTAGAGTGTTCGATAAGTGTTCTGTATGTCGTGAGTTCAAATCTCGGCCGTGACTGACTTAAGTCGATATCAAAAGATAACATTTATTCCTTCACCATGCGCTCGGTACGTTGAAGTGAAAGTCGCGGGTCTTTCGGATGAGACTGACCCCCCATGTCACGGTAGGCGTTGTGGCACTGTAAAGATCCCTCAATGGTCAAAGTCCGTATATAAGTGCTGAGTAAAAATCAAAAGTCCAACTTTGAAGCCCTTAACCGGTATAGATAGTTTTCAGTAGACCCATATTAACAAGAGTCATTTCCCGTTGGCCGCCATTTTGGGGGTCAAGCAGGTAATTTTCCCTTTTTGTTCTACCAAATATAAGAGGGTATATCAGAAATATTTGGAGAAAAATCGTTATGGAATAAACATTATGAAATAAAGGAGGCTCTAACAAATGTATATTTGTCAGAAAAACAATGCTTCCCAGCCCACAATAGCCAGTATAAGAAGTTAAAGTTGGTTGAATAGTGAAGGAATATGAGCATGTTGACCCACAATATGGCGGCCGAAGGGAAATAACTTGTTAATTTGGGTCTAATGAAAACTATCTATATGGTGAAGTCTCTATCTCAGCGAATGTTCAATTAAATAAAGGCTGCGAAAATTGATAGACACCCGATTTTAATGTTTTTTAATCAGTTTAACTGCTATTAAGCCACCCCCTTTCTTTTCTTTCAATTAATGCAAGATTTATAAATAAATAAATAAAAAAAACAAACAAAAAACAATTACTTATGTATTTCTCAATCTAGTATATTTTTGCTTGTAAAACTAAAACGTAAACAAGTTTTAAAACAAATAACGCCACATGTATGCCGACATGGCCAATCTCACCTTTTTGTATGCCGACATGTAAAATTTCTATATAAAACCAATTTTTTAAAAATCTCACCTTTTTCCGAAAAAGAAAAACTGCATCTTTTTTGTTTTTATCCATGCATCTAAAGAAAAAAATCATCAAATCAGATATTTGTCGATAACATTTTATGAAACTATATAAAACAATCGTGAAATTAAAATTTTTTCATTTTTTTTAAAAATTCTGTCTGCTACAAAATTCGTGTAAAACCTTTTATCTTTAGGATATCCAGGGCCTCCAAAGAGGTCCTGATAACGTCATACATAAAACTGTTGAGATATCCCGATCCCGATCTAATTTATATTCTAGCTAACCCAACTCAAATAGCAGCAACAAAGTTTTCCTCATAAAATAAGTGCATCTATTCTTTAAATTAATAGATAACATACAATCAATCAATCAATCAATCAATCAATTAAGAGGTGCCTCGTTATCATTTTGTCTACAAGAGACGTGCTCATTATTCATGATCATGATGCAATGGAGAGGCCTCTATATATAAATTAACACTTTTTGGATCCAAAAAGACCTCGGTTGTAATTTATGTCCATTTTTTTATTTTAGTTTTAACATTTCTGAGAATGTAAACGAAGATATGAAAAAATCGACAAATGCATTATTCATTAAAGACTCTTGCAACAATCTACAGGATACAAGCATTTTTTAGACTTCATTTAATGGAATTGCATTAAAAAGCACAAAAGCTATCATATAATTAGTATACTTGGCGCATAAATTTAGAAAAAAAGAAGTCTTACATGATTCTTCATCTGACAAATCTCTGCAGTCCTTCAGAGAATTACACACAAGACTTGGTGAGATACACTCTCCACTGGAGCAGCGGAACATATCGAGGGGACAACTATCTGAGAAAAAAAAAAGGACAGGTTAAATTCTGCGATAAACTTTTTGCCTTGGTAATACATGTATATGTATAATGAAATGTAATCAATTTCTTTGATAACAATCATTAACGTTTCAAGTACGAACCGAAATACCGTAATACTGTTTGCCTCTATAGTAAACTTTAACGATTAAATGACTCTTCGACCCTGAAACCACAATCTGCAGCAAAATGAGCTCACCATTGCATATTCCTTCTGTGATACTGATGTTGTCTATATGTATTACATTGTCTCCTTTAAATCTGAACCAAGCTCTGAACATAATCTAAATTAAAGTCAAAATTACAGTCAACAGTATCTTGTAATATTTTATTCATTAGGCCAGCATTTTTTTATTTTTAGGTTTACGAACATCAGAATGAAAAAGTCCCGTAGGAGGAGGAAATAAAAAAAAAAAAAAATTATATTTTGGATACATTATCGACTTTTCTACATTAATTTTTGCTTCTTTTTTTATGCTCTCCTAACAGGCTTCTTGCCACTGGACACATAAGGGTTACAAAGGGGAAAATACAACCTTTAATTGTTTATTTCATCATCTACCAGTTGGGGGCAGTGATATAAATCTTTTGATGTTGGACAAAATACAGATTTTTTTTAAAAAAATCAATTTTTTAAAATCTCTTTTAATATATCTTCATTTTTGTTTTTAATGTGTGTTAGGTAGAAATTATTCTAAAATATTAATATATTCGAGACCTATAAAAGTAATAATTCCTTTCATAAAACAGACAGGGAGTATTCCCAAGGAGTATTGAGGAGTAGGGTGGAATTTTTTTTAATTAAGTGTAAAATAATTTTTCTGGCTGCCATAAACGATACTACATGCCTGTATATATTTGTATATTATTGTTTTTAAATAGTTGAAATATTTTATTTCTTTAGGCTATTGTTTATTTCTTCATCAAATGGACTTAACTTCTCCCATAGTTTTATTCATTACATCTGATGCAAAAGCCACCCTTTTCTGAAGAATGATGCTAAGACTGTAAGCTATGACAGAAACCTAAACAATGTCTCTGACAATAGCTACCATGGGCAGTTTTAAACCTCTGGGAGGAAAATAATTTACAATTACAGACAGTTACTTTTGAATACGGATACATAATTATCTCACCACCATGTCACTTTGCAACAAAGTCGTCAGCATTTTATTGTTCTCTGAATGAAACGTTTTACTCTTTCGATAAATATTTACATTAAACCAAGCTTTAGTGCTGCTATGGACTTGACACAAATCTCCCTTCATTACCCGCCATGTTCATTTAAAACCGGAAGTACGAGTTGTAAATTTGAAATCTCGGACTCAAATTTGACATCGGAAAGAAAAAAATCTGTTTTTCTCAATTTTATTTTTTTTCTGAAAATTCAAAAACTTGAGCGGCGGGTTTGTAAACCTAAAAATAAAAAAATGCTGGCCTTACTAAAAATAAATTTTAAAATGGTGGACAGAAATATTTTTCAAGATAAAGGAACTCGAATCCGATGGGTGTGTAAGAAGACAAATGAGTTAATACCCAGGCAATGATAAGTATAGTTTTTTCAGATACTTAGTATTTAAATACCTCTGCATTTTACATATAACATGAATTAAACAGCCTTTCTTTATAAAAGAAAAAAGTTTGTTACACTTACCCTGAAATTTGGAATGAGTGGAAGATTCACAGATTGTGTACCACTTGTCCATTCCTCTGAGCGGTCTGTCGACCAACGATCACCGTGTTCCATCAAGAATTTGTCATTCCTACTCTGAGTGAGTTTTTCTAGATAGGATACAATGAGGAAAGAATGGCCCTTTATGGCGTAGGAATAACGAAGGCATCGGTAAAGGAAGAAGGCTGGCAGCTCCTCGCTCAGTATGTAGGAAGTATAGAAGGTCCTATATTTATCACTTTCAGGGCGCCCAACGTTCCGGTTACTAGATGTCATAACAAACCCATGTAGTCCAGAAAGACCTAAGAAAAACCATAACAAGAGGCCCATGGATAATGCTTCACAGGCACTTTGATTAAAGAAATAAGAATTCAGTAAAGTATTGAAAAGTGTTATATGAGTAGTCCAAACCTACCCCCTCGGGCTGACGACTTTACTAGCATGCTTCATATTAATACGACTATTCATTGCTTTATCTGTTCTTGAGAAGATATTCTAAATATTTCATATATGTTCTCAGGCAAAACTTAGAAAGCCTAACAGACTCCGCCATGAACAGCACAAAAAGGAAAAGGGAAATCCAGACGTCATGATTTAAGTTAAACATAGTTACCTAATTTACACTACTTTGGATACTTCTGTATTATAATATTCTTACAATGACTTTGGGTATTATTATTCTTACATACTCAAAGTCAACGTGAATAAGATACAATATAGCTTTTAAGCGAATTTGCTATAAGCAAGTTTTACTGTATATTATGTATAACTTTGATCCTTTGTTATGCAAAATTTGCCAGATATGTGTTCAGGTGACATGAAGGAGTAAATATCCCTTGTGGACCGACCACACCTGCTGTGCACCCATGCTACGATCGGAACATACAGAAAAATACGTAGACAATTCAGTGTGAAAATTCAATTTATACTCATTCTTAACGATCTTCCCTGACAAATTAATCCCATTTACCTAAGGATCTTTTTGGCAGGTGTGTTTGAAATAAAATTCCAGTAGCTTTAGACAATAAGAAGAAATTGTGAAAAGTTCTTGAGGCCAAGGACAGACTATCTACAAATTTTGTTCAGAAATGCTCACTCGAACCTTTGTCTCAGGTGAGCTATTAAAGTCTGAATTCCCTGAGTGAAAGAAAAACACTCATGAATTTTACATAGAATAAAAGAACAAAAGGCCCACGGGCCTTATAGGTCACCTGAGTATCGTGTAACAACTTTCAAACAAATAACTTTGGTTCGTGTTTTAAATAAGAGGCCATAAAATTTACAATTCATAATTTTGAAAGAGGCACCATTGCTTATCATAATTATAAACTTAGCATGCTTACTCTATTAATTAATTCCCAGAGGTTGATCAGAGTAACAAAGAGAAAATGCACTTCCACTTTATAACCAGTTTGGCACCTCACCCCAAAGGAACCACGGATCCAGGGGCCATATATTTCAAAATTTTGCAAATTTTATCATAAAATGGTTGATTGTTACCAAAGAGCAGATTTCAAAGCATTAATTTATTTTCAGACTATGTAACCCCCCCACCCCGCCCCACCACCCCGACCCAGGGATGGGGGGCATTAAAAAAATAACTATTTTGCTAGATGCACCTTTCTTCATCATAAATATATATACTTGGATCATTGGCATAAAACCCAGGAGCAAAGGAAAAGATTTTCAAAGAATTAATGTATTTTCACTAAATCTACTGTAGATCACTAAATTTTCGCGATACCTTATTTTAGTGAGATAGTCATTGACTCTTTATAAGCGAGATATAATTTTCACGAATTGTTGTTTTTCCTGTATGTAATCGTAAGGAATACTTTTAAACGCGAGAATGAAATTTTCGCGAGCTCATTGTCTCGCGTAATTACGCGAAAATAAAGTTTTCGTAAATAAAAATTTCGTGAATGATTTACAGTATATAGCCTCTCCCTAGCACTAGAACCCCTGATCCTGGGGCCATAAAATTCACAATTTTGGAAGAGGCACTCTTGCTCATCATAACTATGTGCTGAATTAGTTAATTTAATACCCAGAAGCGGAGAAGAAGATTTTCAAAGAATAAATGCATTTTCACCATATAATCAATAGAGTCCCACCAGAACCCCTGACCCTGGGGTCATAAAATTACAATATTGGAAGAGGCATTCTTGCTCATCATAACTATGTACTTAGTTAGTTCATTTAATACCAAGAAGCAGAGAAGAAGATTTTCAAAGAATGAATGCATTTTCACTATATATTCAATAGAGCCCCGCCCTAACACCAGAACCCCTGGCACTGGGGCCATACAATTCACAATTTTGGAAGAGGCACTCTTGCTCATCATAACTATGTACTTAGTTAGTTAATTTAATACCCAGGAGCAGAGAAGAAGATTTTCAAAGAAATAATGCATTTTCACTATATAATCTATATAGCCCCGCCCTGCACTAGAACCCCTGACCCTTGGGCCATAAAATTCACAATTTTGGAAGAGGCACTCTTGCTCATCATAACTATGTACTTAGTTAGTTCATTTAATACCCAGAAGCGGAGAAGAAGATTTTCAAAGAATAAATGCATTTTCACTATATAATCAATAGAGCCCCGCCCAAACACCAGAACCCCTGACCTGGGGCCATAAAATTCACAGTTTTGGAAGACGCACTCTTGCTCATCATAACTATGTACTAAGTTAGTTTATTTGATACCCAGGAGCAGAGAAGAAGATTTTTAAAGAAATAATGCATTTTCACTATATAATCTACATAGCCCCGCCCTAGCACTAGAACCCCGATCCTGGGGCCATGAATTTCATAATTTTGGTAGAGGACTCAATGCTCAATACATTCATGCCAACAGTTTGCCTGCTTGATGTCCAGGAGTAAAGGAGAAGATTTTTAAAGATTGCAATAATTTTAGTGGTTTTGGCCCCACCCCCAGGCCCCAGGGGGGCAGGGACCATGACAGTTATAATTTATGTTTCCCTTTACCCATAGATGCTGTATACCAAATTTGGTTGAAATTGGTTCAGTGGTTTCAGAGAAGAAGCTGAAAATGTTCAAATGTTAACACACGACGGACGACGAACGACGGACGACGACGGACGAAAACAGATAGCAATAGGTCACCTGAGTTACTCAGGTGACCTAAAAAGTGAGCAAGCTCACATACCCCACGCACCTTCAAAAGTCGAAGTGCTGAAATTCCCGGACAAAATAAAGGAATCGGAATCTCCTGGTAATATGCACTTCTACACATTGTGTCCTAAATATTTGCAAAGTTTGACGAAATTGTGTGCAGCGGTTTATGAAGAGTTGTGCTGACAAACTGTTCATCTATATATTCAAGATATAGCCAAAAATCTAAGAAGAAAAGTGCGGAAATCCCCCCCCCAAATAAAGGAATCGGAATTTCCTAGTAATATGTATATCTACACAATGTGTCCTAAATATTTGCCAAATTTGACGAAATTGTGTGTAGCGATTTATGAGGAGTTGCACTGACAAACTGTTCATCTCTATATTCAAGATATCGCCAAAAATCTAAGTGGAAAAGTGCAGAAATTCCCAGAAAAAATAAAGGAATCGGAATCTCCTGGTAATATGCACATCTATACATTGTGTCCTAAATATTTGCCAAGTTTGACGAAATTGTGTGCAGCGGTTTATGAGTAGTTGCGCTGACAAACAGGACTGACTGACTGACTGACACTCTGACTGACGGACTGACTGACTTGTTGCGTGGGGTATAAAAAAAACATAGGGGCTAAGTGTGATTCGCCATTTGAATACAGATTATACCTTTGACATTGCCATGTTGCCATTTTTCGTGCAAACCATGTCGTGAAAATGGATCGGCATGCTTGAATCCCAGGCTTACATTACACGTGTCTTGGATGTCTGTAGAGGTGGGGAGGTGTGGGCAAAGGTTCCAATACTTGTTACTGCCTACCGGGGAGGAAAAATTTCTGCTTGCTGTCCAGCCACACATGTTTTGCTCAAAATCACAGTCAACTGCAAATACACAATTTCTTAAGTTAGTATGACGAGGTCACTCAGGTAGATTTCTCTTGATTCATGGCACCTGATCCCACCTCTGATTTTTTGGAGATCGGTGTTTGCTCTGCTCCTATTTTATATTATTTTATGGACTTTTGATCTTTAATACTGTTCGTTATCTCTATATGTTTCATTAGAAGTACGCTCTTTACCTATGTATATACCACAGAATCTCTCCTCAGCATTTACAAAAAAGATTAATAAATATTAGTAAAACTAAGTTTTTAACTATTATCTCCATACATCTCATGTATAAAATAACATTTTATATACACTTTGTAAAGCAGCCGTTTTTCTTCCAGCACTTCAAATCCACGAGTATTTATAGTTGCATACTGACATCAACATAACAGTACTACATCGCTTTATTGCCCCTTCTCTCCTTTATATTACCATACGCCATTGATTTGATAAATAGTTGGACTAATAAGGTAAACCTTTGCGGATGAAGTAAGCATCCTCTAGAGCTTCGAGTCCTTAAATGGCCGTTTTTCACTCTGTGAACCCGCTAAGGAAGCCACCAATCAAGATTCTTTCCATCCGACAATGATGCAATGACATAGTATTACATATCAATAAAACTATATTAAACTTAATCATAACTTTACATTTTTTATGCGCCCGAGTCGATAGATCCGAGGCGTAGGTATATTGTTTTTGTCCTGTTTGTTTGTCTGCTTATCTGTCTGTCTAGCTCAACTTTGATCTTCGCCATAACTTTCAAACCACGAGAGATAGATACTTCATATTTTGTATGCATATCTCCCTCATCAAGTTCTTTCAAATGACATCAAAGTCAATGACCTTGTGACCTTGACTGTGACCTATATGCTAAAAATAGCTTTTTCGAACTTTCGCCATTACTTTTGAACAGTAAAAGATAAGAGACTTCATATTTGGTATGCATACTCAACTAGTTAAGCTCTTTCAAATAACACTAAGGTAAATGACCTTGTGACCTTGACTGTGACCTATATGCTAAAAATATTTTTTTTAACTTTGTTGCCGCCGGGCGCATAGTGTTTCACAAACACATCTTGTTATATAGATACAGTGTATAAACATAAACTTCTTTGTACGTTTGTATCGAAATTAATGTAGTTTTCCCCATAAAAACAACCAAAGAAAATTTATTGTTTAATTATTTACCGTTATGAGGACAACGGTCTAAAAATTATCGGCGGAAAATTATCAAAATACAAACCTACGATGCTTGGCATTTACTAACAAGGGTAATATTAGGACCATAGAATTTGCTGACGCTCTCTTTTAAAAAGATTGTTGAATGTCCAGTAAAATAAGAAGTGGAAGTTGACAGTGAAAAAGCTTGTTATCCCGTTTATAGTTTAGTTGTTAGTTGTCCATTGACGTCCACAGAAAATTAAACATTAATATGAAACGAACAGATGTGCTGGAATTCCTATACACTTAGGGAGATATAGCCTCTAAAAAAACTGGAAATGGAAACTGATTATATCGCAGATTCATTTACTTCAACTTCAGATTGAGTACTTGAATGCTTTAAAAACGTAATCTAGCTGTGTCTGAATAGGCCTACCTACAAGAGGCCCAGGGGCCACATCACTCACTCACCTGAGTACTGTGGCTAGGAAAAAAGCAAAAATCAGTTTAGTACCCGGTATTAAAAAGCTTAAATGCATGAGTGGTCCCTTTGACCTCCCATTGTGGCCCAAGCTACCCCTGGGGGTCATGATTTGAACAAACTTGAATCCACACTACCAGAAGTTGCTTCCACATGAGTTTCATTTTCCATGGCCCAGTGGTTCTTTAGAAGAAGATTTTTGAAGATTTTCCATATATATTCCTATGTTTAACTTTAACTCCGTATCATGGCCCCACCCCATCCTACCCCTGGGGTCATGATTTGAACAAACTTGAATCTACACTACAAGAAGATGCTTCCACATGAGTTTCATCTTTCCTAGCCCAATGGTTCTTGATAAGAAGAATTTTAAAGATTTTCCTTATGTATATATTCCTATGTTAAACTTTGATCCCCCATTATGGCCCAATCCTACCCCCGGGGGTCATGATTTGAACAAACTTGAATCTACACTACCAGAGGATGCTTCCATATAGCTATGACCAATCATGGCTTTGCTGTTCTTGAGAAGATTTTTAAAGATATTCCCATGTATTCCTATGTTAAACTTTGACACCCATTACGGCCCCACCCTTCCCCTGGGAGTCATGATTTGAAAAAAAAAAAACTTGAATCTACACTACCTGAGGATGCTTCCACATGAGTTTCATCTTTCCTGACCCCCAGGGGTAGGGTGGGGCTAGAATTGGGTATCAAAGTTTAACATAGGAATACAAAGGGAAAAATCTTTAAAAAATCTTCTCAAGAACAGCAAAGCTTTGAATGTTCATATTTATATGGAAGCATCCCCAAGCAGTGTAGATTCAAATTGTTCAAATTATGACCAACCAGGAGAATAGAAGAGCCATAAAATTGGATCATAGTTATACAAAGGAATATAAAGGCTATATCAATAAAAATTTTCATCTCATAAACAGCAAAGCCATTTTTCAATACTTACCTGATTTTTGCTTCTTGGTTTTACATAGCCAGTTGCTCAGTTGAGCGATGTGGCAACTGGGCCTCTTGTTTTACATGTGTATTACACTTTATTTGAACTATGTAATATGTACTGATACCATTTGTAAAGAATGTTATGAATTTCTTGATTAATAGGAAGCTTAGATAATTAATCATGAATTGGGGTTGATTTTTTAACGTCAAAATAGCGTCATGCAACGCTAAACGTTTAAAACTTCTACGTTATGTCATGGCATTATGATATTTATTACATATCTATCTCTTCCATACTGCAAATAATTAATACAAAAGCCTATTAGGATTATTGCTACAGTTGTGAAAAAAAATTAAATATCCAATTTATAACGCCTTTTCATCATCTTTATTAGCATCATGTAATATACATGAATAAAAGGCGTTCAATATAAGTAAAAGTATCATCACATGCAGAATGTTGACTTTTTTACGATGATTTTTTTTTTTAATAATTTTTTTTCACTCTCTTTTATCTTATTTTAAAAGACGCTATTGACCTCGTCATACTAACGCTAGAGACAGGTTTGCATCACTCTTGAAATCGCAAGTGTACGTTAAAATTGAATGCGTAACAAATAAGACCAGACACAATTACTGTTCTGTTTTCTTAAAAAGGTTGAACTTTTTTATGTTTCTTTCAAAATAAAATGAAGCCTTTCATTTAAAACAATTTAACGCCTCTTCCAAAAGTCATTATTACATGTCCTTAAAATATATTGTGCAAAAAAGTTATTATGCTTTTTGAAACTTTATTAATTTTGCATTTAACAGGACCGTGCTTTTAATGGCAGAAAAAAATCCTCAAAATGAAAAAAAAAAAAATACTAAAGACTACTAACTCCTTCTTTTAGTATTACCGGTTATCAATATAACAACCCCAATACTATGCGTGACGTATATGCATATAAACATGATCTGATAAAGAATAAGGTAATAAGAGATGTACCTAGAGAGGTAGAAGCTGAGAATTGAAAAGTATGGGATGTTTCCACCGCCATCAGTAAAACTCCGAGGATACAGCAGCTACCCAACACCATAGTTAAAGCTATCAGCTAAAAAAAAAAAAGGTGTAATTCCAGGTCACTGAGAAAAAAAAAATGAAATTTTCGATAAATTTTCATGCACATATGCATAAAATGATTGTAAAAATGTGAATTTAAAAAAAATGCAAAGAATCGTATTACTTTATTAATTAAAAACATCTTCTGAACACAAAATAAAAGTTGTTATAGACTTAGATTGGTTCAACTTTGGGCAATATATACATGATTATTAAAAAATATAATTTATTAATAAGATGTAATGTGTTCTATACATGTATATAAATTATTTTTTTAAGTTGAAATAATTGCTACATCTAATTGTGAAATACATATTGTAATCAAAAATATATAAAGGTACCACCGTGTACCATAATGCAAAAAAGCCAGAGATATACATACACAGTTGAAAAATAATATATATATATATATATATATATTGAAAGTAAAACATACATACATAACGTATATATTGTCCACACACATACAAGGCGTAATATTCCCCTAAATTGCAAAAGAAAGGCGTAATAACGCCATGTTTTGTTTGCGTTATAACGTAATATTTATTAAGTGGCGTAATAAATTTTTTTAATTTCTTAATAGGCGTAATAACACACTTTTGGATCAATTCAAAGGCGTAATAACGCCTTTTTTTAAATTTAGTACGTAATAATGCACCTATTATTATTATAAAGAGAAATACCACATTATATGCATCAGTATTTTATATGGCGTTATAACGCCTTTTAAAAAGGCGTAATAACGCCTTTTCACAATGGAAAGGCGTAATAACTTATTTTCATTATTTAAATGAGAAAAATTGATAATGTCTTTTTTAACATTATTTCCTTTTCTGTAACAAAGGCGTTATAACATTTTAAAAGTGTGTGTTTTTCTCTCTATAACATCTGAGCAATTGGTCTTTCTAGGAATGCCAAAGTACTGCAAATAATTAAAACAAAATGAAGATTTACGATTTATTGCTCAGTTGTGTTTAATTATGGTTCGCATCTAATGATATGTAATTTATCGGTAGCCTTTTCATCATCTTTATTAGCATCATGTTTCAATATACATGAATATAGAATGTTTTTTCAATATAAGTAAAAGTATCATCACATGCAGAATGTTGACTTTTTAGTATAATTTTTTTTAAATAATTTTTTTCACTCTCTTTTATCTTATTTTAAAAGACGCTATTGACCTCGTCATACTAATGCTAGAGACAGGTTTGCATCACTTGAAATCGCAAGTGTACGTTAAAATTGAATGCGTTACAAATAAGACTATAAAGACACAATTTCTGAAAAATTCTGTAAAATAATTTATTAAAAAGATTGAACTTTTTTATGTTTCTTTCAAAATAAAATGAAGTCTTTCATTTAAAACAATTTAGAGCTCACATCTACATGTACGATACACGTCATACATCATACATGTCCCGTAAAATATAATGTGCAAAAAGTCTGAATCAGACAGAATTGAAAATTTATTTAGTAATTTTGTATGACATCCTCACAGGACGTTATGGAAGCTTTAATTTGTGCCAATGGCAGAAAAAAATCCATGGAACTCAAAATGAAAAAAAAAAAAATACTAAAGACTACTAACTCCTTCTTTTAGTTTTACCAGTTATCAATCTAACAACCCCAATACTATGCGTGACGTCTATAAATGCATATAAACATGATCTGATAATTAAAGAATTAGGTAATGAAACATACCTAGAGAGGAAGAAGCTGAGAATTGAAAAGTACGGGATGTTTCCACCGCTATCACTAAAACTCCGAGGATACAGCAGGTATCCGACACCATAGTTAAAGCTATCAGCTGAAAACAAATGTGTAATTCCACGAACAGGTCACTGAGAAAAAATTGAAATTTTCGATAAATTTTCATATACATATGCCTAAAATGATTGTGAAAATGTGAATTAAAAAAAAAAAATAAAGAATCATATTACTTTATTAAAAACATCTTCTGAACACAAAATAAAAATTGTTAATATGATATTATATACAATATAAAACAACTCCAAAGACTTTCAAATTTCAAAAGGAAGAAATATGAATTAGAATAAAATCTAATGTGCATTGAGTATAGGTATGCTTACAGTTTATTCCATCATTACATAGATTCTGTACCCGCACCACGGCTAGTCTGGGAGAGATCTAAACATTTGATTACCTTCGTTGGACATAGAGAAGAGGCACATAGGAACCTTCATTATCCAATTTCCAAGTGCATCGTTATCTGCTCCGATAATAGTGAAGATATAGCCTCCAGTAATTAGAAATACTTTCTATACTAACAGACATTTTCCCACCGTAGTTTCTTCGTATCTCGTCTTAAGTCATCGATACCAAAAGAATTATGAGAGGAAAAAAAGTAAGGAAATTTTAATGCAATTTCTACGCTAGAATGCCTTCAGCTAAATTATTACATGCATGAAAACATCCAGTCGGTGAAGTTTCAAATGATTTCAAAAGTTTAAATGAATATATAATAGTTTCTTTATCGGAAAGGGGGGGGGGAACAGCTGTCCTCTATTAACGCGGTAAGACAAACTGCCTCCGATGTTGATTATAGTTGCTGAGAATCAGTTAACTTTTATAATCATCAGACATGACACATATATACATGTTGACCACCCATACACTGGCTGCATGGTGACCACTTTACGGCCACCGTAGGTGGCCTCATTCAAGTCAATCATATTTTTCTTCTTGTTTTCACGGCGAAATTAACAGCTAGTCTGACTGGACAGATCCTCAGTACCTTTGGCGTTAGAAGCAAATTGAAAGTTGGGGGGGGGGGGGGGGGTCTAAGTGAAAGAGAGAAAAAAAAATAAGTACAAAAAAATTAACAAGCCAAAAAATGTGTCTATTATCCAAATACAAAAATATCCTACTTCGTGCAGAGGATGGGGCTGTAGGATCAAACTTTTTTCAGTACTAACTTGTTTTCCAAACACTATTACTTAAACTTTTTGACCGAAACTGCCGCGTGCCTGTTGAAAGTTGGGGGGGGGGGCTAAAGCTACGCCCCAATGTTCAATGCCTATATTATGTCTATCTTTGCAAAAAAAAAAGTGGGGGAGCTAAGCCTAAGCCCCCTTTAGCCCCCTCCCCCCAGCCCCGGTTCCGACGCCTATGCGTATTGCAAAGCCAAAACAAGTAATGCATATATTTAATTATGCATAACTTAGGCATGTTCCAAACTTACGAAAGCCCAATATGCTTATTTTCGTAGGTAAAAAAAATAAATTTTTCGCGTTATAACGCGAAACTTTCACGAATAAACGTGTAACTTTCGCGTAAAAATTTCGCGTTATAACGCGAAAGTTACGCGTTTATTCGCGGAAGTTTCGCGTTATAATGCGAAAAAAAACTCACGAATAAACGTGTAACTTTCGTGATATAACGCGAAACTTTCGCGAATAAACGCGAAACTTTCGCGTAAAAGTTTCGCGTTATAACGCGAAAGTTACGCGTTTATTCGCGAAAGTTTTGCGTTATAACGCGAAAAGAATATTTTTTTACCTACGAAAATGAGCTCATTGGGCTTTCGTACCTCTCAGTTTAGAGCCCTCTATGGCGTTTTTTTTTTTTTTAGTTCATGTGATAGTATAGATTTATATTCATTTTATTAGTACTGTTTAAATAAAATAATTGAATGATTGAGAGCTAAATTTTCAATTATTACATAAACAGGATTCCATCCCGTAACATTCACATTGACCAAAATTAAAATATATACCTCTATTTATTTTTTGCTTCATTCGAAGATGGGTCTTTTCTGTAAATTACACAATACAAATCAATCGCGTTTCAAATACGATATAGTTACTGACTGAACATTTAATATTAACAGATGCTTATATATATTATACACTGTAATCATGGTAATACAATGTAATTTTAGTACTGATAGATTGTAAATAGATGATAATTGATAAGAAATTCTCAAAACAGTGAAATTTGACATTTAACACAATTTTGAAATTAATTTTTTCTATAACTTTACACAAACATTCCTTTGAAAAAAATATTTAGGGGTTTGTTTTGCTTTTTTTGAATATACATTGCATTTATGTTCATGTTTAAAATATTTATACCAGGTACATATTTAATGAAGAAATGCATCTCTGCATTTCACGTAGGAATCTGTTGTAGCGCGAGCTGTTTTGACTTATCAGTGTCATTGCGCAATCGCAAAAGGAAGTTAAAGTGAATTTATTTGTTTACTTTTTATTTTTAATTTGATAGATGTGAAGTTTAGAATACTAGTAAAAAATGGGTCTTTTTGGGAAAGAGAAAAAAGAAAACCCAAAGGAAATGGTAAATATTTATTTTGAATACTTTTTACAGACTGACATTTCTCAATGATTATGTTAACTGTAATTTCCTCTGTCGTGAAGATTGCCTTTGCTTGTTTTACTTGCCTTGGGATTGACTTGTCATGCTAGAATGATAAACATCGATATATTTTTAAATAATCATTCTCTTTGACAGGTGAATCAATGGACCCACAATTTGAGAAAGGAAGGGTACAACATAGACAGACAGATTAGAGGTAGGTGATCCATTCTTTTGTTTCTGAAGCCAATTTAAGGGTTCGAAGGGTTTTAAAATGTCATCGGGTTCACAGGTGCGTGAAATTCAGTCAATTTATCGGGTCTCAATAGCTCAGTTGGTTAGAGTGCTGGCACAGTATGCCAGAGGCCCTGGGTTTGAGTCCCGGTTGAGACTCTGGTTTTCATCACCTGTGGCGCTCAACCAAAAAACTCACTGTTCCCTTGGAATATGCTTCACTCATTTCCTTAACTTAAGATGAATTTCTACAAAGAGGGGGAATATGTCATAGGGTTCACAGGTGCTTGAAACAGAAAATCAGTCAATATATTGCAGTTGGTTAGAGCACTGGCACGTAACGCCAAACGCCCTGGGTTTGAGACTTCGAGTCCTGGTTGAGACTTGACTTTTCACCACCTGTGACAAATGTTTCGAATCCAGTACACTTTCCAAACATATAACAACATCCCATATGAGTTCACATTAGAGTTATCTTTTGTTTAGCCAATGAAATACCTGTAGCTGAAATCTTGTTCTGTAGTTCAGATGCATTTTTTCACAGTCAAAACTAAATGCCCAAGGGGTTACATATTAGATAATTGTTCTATAACTCAAATTAGATATATAGTCTAGCTAATACTGGTAAATATTTATATGAATCGATATACAGTTATGAATATGGCAGTTTTGAGCCTGATAAAATATAATTACCTGCTCTAAGAAACAAAGGACATTACACTTACATTCCTATAGCAGGTGATAACAAATCATCACATGTTATTAACACCCTTTGAACTCATTCCTGTTTGCTTTGTAGGTATTCAAAGAGAAGAAGAAAAAGTCAAAAGGTCTTTGAAGGAATCAGCTAAAAAAGGAGAGAAAGAATCATGTAAAATCCTTGCTAAAGAAATCGTCAGGTCACGGAAAGCTGTCAACAGGCTTTACACATCCAAGGCCCACATGAACTCAGTTCAAATGCAGATGAAAAATCAGCTAGGTGGGGCAGATATAAAATTTTGTCTTTTAATTTTAAATTACTTGATTCTTCCAAATTATCTCAATTTATGTTGCATTAAAATGTTTAAGCTTCTTTGTTTAAAAAAATATTTGTGAGAAATAGTACCAATTATAGTTTCGACAGTTTGAGAAAATTGTAAGAATTAAGGATGGAGTTTATTGTATAAAAAAGGGTTTTCTTTATAAAACATGTTCACTTGTTAGGAATAAAATAATGACTTAGGTTAGTTTTGTAACTCTTGGAATTCTAGTTAGATATTGTTAAAAATGGATTTGAATAAATCTGGGACATACAGAGCTATTGACTGGACCAAAAAAGGTAGTAGATGTAACTTTTCTATCAGTAATTATTTTTGGTATATTGTAGCCACCTTAAGGATAGCAGGTGCCCTGGAGAAGAGCACAGAGGTGATGAAGTCCATGCAGGCTTTGATTAAAATCCCAGAAATCCAGGCCACCATGAGAGAAATGTCTAAAGAAATGATGAAGGTAAAGACACCTAGAAGTACATGTACCTGTTTCTAACTTTGATACATTGTCAGTAAAGTATGTTAAAAACAATATTTGCTAAGCTGACATTAAATGTTGTTAGAGTTGATTTTAAAGGGGGAAAAAGAAAATTGATGATATGTTACAGTAGTTGGAAAATCATGTTAGATACATGTGTCTGTGGCCAGATTGGGCAAATCTGAAATATTCAATCAAATGATAATGTAAAATATTGTTGCTGGGGAAAACAATATTTAGGACCAAATCATTTCCATTTTTCTGTTCATTATTTATGTTTAAGGCAGTTACAAGTATTCTGATTATTTTATGTTTTAGGCGGGTATTCTGTAGATGACTATTTTATGTTTATGTTTTAGGCGGGTATTCTGGAGATGTCTGTTTTATATTTTTGTTTTAGGCAGATATTCTGGAGATGACTATTTTATGTTAATGTTTTAGGCGGGTATTCTGGAGATGACTATTTTATGTTTAAGGCGGGTATTCTGTAGATGACTATTTTCTGTTTATGTTTTAGACAGGTATTCTGGAGATGACTATTTTATGTTTATGTTTTAGATGGGTATTCTGGAGATGACTATTTTATTTTTATGTTTTAGGCAGGTGTTCTGGAGATGACTATTTTATTTTTATGTTTTAGGCAGGTGTTCTGGAGATGACTATTTTATGTTTATGTTTTAGACGGGTATTCTGGAGATGACTATTTTATGTTTATGTTTTAGGCGTGTTTTCTGGAGATAACTATTTTATTTTTATGTTTTAGGCAGGTGTTCTGGAGATGACTATTTTATGTTTATGTTTTAGGCGTGTATTCTGGAGATAACTATTTTATGTTTATGTTTTAGGCAGGTGTTCTGGAGATGACTATTTTATGTTTATGTTTTAGGCGGATATTCTGGAGATGACTATTTTATGTTTATGTTTTAGACGGGTATTCTGGAGATGACTATTTTATGTTTTAGGCGGGTATTCTGGAGGAAATGTTAGAGGATACAATGGAGACCCTGGATGATGATGATGAATTGGAAGAAGAAGCCGACTCAGAGGTCGAAAAAGTCCTCTACGAACTCACAGCAGGTAATGAACTCACAGCAGGTGAAAAACTCACAGTAGGTAATAAGCTAAAAATAGATAATGAACTAAGAGCAGGCAATGAACTCTTAGAATGTAATTAAAACACAGCAGTAAGTAAATAACTCACTGTAGGTAATAAACTCACAGCAGAAGGTTATGACCTCATGTGATTTGTTCCATTTATGAAAATGTGTTCAAAGTAATTCTCCTCAATATGGACAATTATTCCCTCTGTTTTGGTTTTCAACGTTAGTATTTTTTAAAAATAAAAACGAAAAACAAACTTATTGCTATACTTTCAGTTTAAAATGAATTACAGTAACTAAAATAAATTGATATGATATCACCTTCTCCTCCTTTTCATACAAATAAGACAAATATAAAATAAATTCAAATACAAATGATATTTGTAACTGTGTGTTGTTGCTTTATCACAGGAGAGCTTGGGAAAGCCCCGGCAGCTGTTGCCGATACACTTCCTGTGCATGAGCCAGAGGGCGCCACTGCTCTGTCCGAGGATGAAGACGAAGATCTCACAAGTCGACTGGAGGCACTACGCAGCTGATGTCAGAATCAAAGATTATTTAATTCTTTTTATATTGATAATATAATTGAAAATGCATGTAAATGTGATTTTGAATAGACTTTTACTCTGTGTTAGAATGAAAATGGTTGGAAGTTTATTCAAACTGCCAAACACATGTAAATCATTGTACAAAATGATACACATTTGTGAAGCTGCATTTGATATTTAAGGATTTGTGATAAAGAAGATATGAATTAGAGACAATTTGTAGGGAATGCCAAATCATTTGGAAATATTTGTTGTATTTATATTTCTGTATTTTAGGTGACTAAGTTTGAAATTTTGTCTTTCAGGGAAATACAAAAACTTAGAAAAATTTAGAATCTTAAAGACACAACTGCAAGTGTCAACAAAAGTCACTTTATAGAGTTGACTTGCTTAGTTTTATGATACTGTCTGCAATTGAGCAAACTGGTGGCATTTTTATGTACAGTGAATCTTTTAATTCAGTGAATTAGTGGAGGGATGGGGGTCAAAGTTCATTGGCAATCAAAATTTTACTGGTTTCTTGGGGTCTCATTTAAAGGCAGAGATTTTTAGCACCGCCTTCAAAAATACCTGGTCTGGGTATCCCTGTCAATCAAGTGCGTGTAGGTCCATCATTGGATGCTGGAACTTGATTGACACTTACTTACTGATCCCTGTGTATACCCTGTCCACCTTGATTGGGACTCATGGTGACCTTCTGTTAAACTTATGATCCTTTGATGTCTACTGAACATGTTACACAGAAACTGTATTACTATGAATTTTTTTTAGATTGTTAATTTATGAATTAAATATGCTTTAAGTCTTTGAAAGGATTACAATATTAATGTACATTAGAAAAAATAACCTTTATTTATAAAAAAAAACATTTTTTTTCAAATGAAATTTTGATATTAATTTTAATATGCTAAATGATAAACCCAAAGTGGAATGTTATTGGTGAAGTTCAGAGCAGCACTGTGTGAAGTGATAAAATTTAAAATAATTTTTTTAATCATGGGTCACTTATATTTTCCTTTTTTATTCAGATAAGAATTTACAAGCAATTTTTTAGCATGTTTCATAAAAGATGGGATCCTAGGTATGAATGAATATAAGGTGTAATTTAGTTGTTACAAGAGTTGTTTTTTTTAATTAACACATATGCTAACATCTAAAACAATCTTTTGTTTTAATATTTTAATTTATAGTACGTTATCATATTAATGTTTTTTAAATGGGTAGGGGTGTTTTCAAACAGTCAAAATAAATCAATATGTAATTGAAAACCTTTTTACTACTATATAATTATGCCCCCCTTCGAAGAAGGGAGGGCATATTGCTTTGCTGCTGTCTGTCGGTCGGTCAGTCTGTCGGTCCATTTAGTTTCCGTTCATTTTCTTCATAACCGTTGCACATACTGAAATGAAATTTGGTATATAGGTATATCAGATAAAAATCTAGGTCAAGTTCTGTTTTGGGTATGATCGCACCTTGATTGTCAGAGTTATGCCCCTTGGACTTAGAAATATTCCAATTATTTGCAGTTTCCGTTCATTTTCTTTGGAGAGGTTGCACATACTGAAATGAAATTTGGTATACAGGTATATCAGATGAAAATCTAGGTCAAGTTCTGTTTTGGGTATGATCGCACCATAATTGACAGAGTTATGCCCCTTGGACTTAGAAAAATTCCAAATATTTGCAGTTTCCGTTCATTTTCTTTGGAGAGGTTGCACATATTGAAATGGAATTTAGTATACAGATTAGTCAGATTAATATCTACGTCAAGTTCTGTTTTGGATACGATCGCACCGTAATTGACAGAGCTATGCCCCTTGGACTTAGAAAAATTCCATATTTTTGCAGTTTCCGTTCATTTTCTTTGGTGAGGTTGCACATATTGAAATGGAATTTAGTATACAGATTAGTCAGATTAATATCTAGGTCAAGTTCTGTTTTGGGTACCATCGCACCATAATTGACAGAGCTATGCCCCTTGGACTTAGAAAAATTCCATATTATTGCAGTTTCCGTTCATTTTCTTTGGTGAGGTTGCACATATTGAAATGGAATTTAGTATACAGATTAGTCAGATTAATATCTAGGTCAAGTTCTGTTTTGGGTACGATCGCACCATAATTGACAGAGTTATGCCCCTTGGACTTAGAAAAATTCCAATTATTTGCAGTTTCCGTTCATTTTCTTTGGAGAGGTTGCACATATTGAAATAGAATTTAGTATACATATTAGTCAGATGAATATCTACTTCAAGTTATGTTTTGGGTATGATCACACCATTTTTGACAGAGTTCTGCCCTTTTGGACTTAGAAAAATTCCAATTTGTGGGGGAGGGGGCATAAGTGTTTTACAAACATCTCTTGTTTTAAAATTGTATCAAAATTCCCAACTCAGGTAAAGTTTGTGTATTTCACTGTGTAATAAATCACTTCCTGTGTATAGGGTTTAGTAGACAGATGAGCACAGGTAGACTGCTAGCCCCCAAGGCATTCACACCTGTACAAAATAAGCCCCTCCCTCACCTGGAATTTACCACCCGGTAAAAAATCTCTGCCTTTAAGGTCTGATGCATATAAAACATAGTTCAAACAACTGATACACTGACAAAAAGATGGAAATTCTTAAATTGTCTCATGAGCAATGGCCTTCTCAAAATTTAAAATACAGTGGAGTCTCATTTTTCCGGACACTTTGGTTCCCAGTCAATTTTCCCGGATATGTGAAGCATCCAGATACCTGAATTACCTGTCAAACAAGACAAAATTACATATAGAAATTCTGTTCCAATGAAAAGTTGTCTGCATACTGAAGCATCCGGATATCTGAAGGTCCACTGTATACCACATTATTAAAATTTGCATTACTTAATTGTGTATTTCCTTAACTTGACATATAGAATACACAATTTGCATTTAGTAATGTACTTGAAATGTCAAATGACAGGACATATCAATATTTTTTATTGTGTGCTATTTTCCTATAATGTCATTATCCAAATAGCCAGGTAGACCACTCAGGATAAATATACACAGCTGGTCACATTCCTGATTAAACCATGAACATTATAAGTACATGTGTACATATTAATCACAGAGCTAGCTTTGGAAATCCTCTTTCAATTCAAATTTAAACTGCTAAATAAGAATCCAGCAATGAACAATTATGAAAAAAGTACCAAACAAATGTTTGTGTTTATTACTTGTTATTCTGAATATTTCATTTGGATAGGTACATTTTTTTAGTGTAAATGTCATATTGTAAATATTTTTTGTATATATACTTGATTTTTGAATCAATTAAATCATGTATCAGAATGTTCTTTAATATTTATGCAATACCATCACATTACTAAAATATACATGTGTTTATAGAATATGTGTATTTTTTTATCCTGAGAACAATGTAAACAATTTGAATTTTTTAAATATTTATTTAGTCCATGTATACTATCCATCTGCTGATCAGTTACAACAGTACCACAGTGACTATATACACATGGTTATGTACACATATATGTTCACCTACTGTTTGAATATTTAATTCAGTACTCTTGATATTAAACTTACAATCAAACTTTATCAGTTGATGCACTTATTCCATTCAAAAAAACAGGCACGGTACATGTAACTATATTTATTCACATTTGGAACTGTTATGTTTTATTTATGAATCTTTAATACTCCCCCAGAGCAAAGATCCAGGGGAATAAAGTTTTTGTTCTGTCCCTCTGTTTGTCTGTTTGTCCATAAAGACCTCAACTTTGCATATAACCTTTGATTGTATTATTACTTTCTTATTTTTGTGCCAAGGCTTTGGTTTGGGTCCCAACTTATTTTACTGGGTACTTCCTGACCGTGATCTTCTAGTTTGATCTTTCTGCAAAATTTCACCAAACTTTAACCTTTGTCATAACCAACTTTGGTCATTAGGAAATATGCATAGCATTTCAAACATTTTTTTATTTCATTTACATTTGTTACAATTTATCAGAACATAATTTTGTTTTCATTTCCGGAATTTACCTGTGCAATGTTTTCTAAGTGAAAAATGGAATTTTAGTGTAAATGTCATATTATTAAATATTTTTTGTATATATACTTGATTTTTGAAAAATTAAATCATGTATCAAAAATAAAACAATACCAACACATTTAAAATATACATGTGTTTATAGGAAATGTGTATTTTTTTTATCCTAAGAACAATGTAAACAATTTGAATTTTTTAAATATTTATTTAGTCCATGTATACTATCCATCTGCTGATCAGTTACAACAGTACCACAGTGACTATATACACATGGTTATGTACACGTATATGTTCACTTAGTACATGTGTTAATACAATTTAATTCAGAACTCTTGATATTAAACTACAAACAAAACTTGAATGCACTTACAATCAAAAACTCACATGTACATGTAACTATATTTATTCACATTTGGAACTGTTATGTTTTATACGGTATATGAATCTTTAATACTCCCCCAAAGCAAAGATTCAGGGGACTAAAAGTACTGTCCCTCTGTTTGTCTTTTTCCAAAAAGACCTCAACTTTGCATATAACCTTTGATTGTATTATTACTTTCTTAAATGCCAAAGTTGATAATTACCAAAAATTCCGTGATCTTCTAATGAAATTTCACCAAACTTTAACTTTGTCATAACCTCTGAACCATTGGTAACTGGACTTTCATACTTCATGTTGTATATTATATGATTAAACCTTTCCAATGCTACAGATTTTTTTACCACTAAACTTTGACATTGAAGTTTGACTCACTTTAAAAAAAAAAAAAAACCTTGGCCATAACTTTTGAATGGTGGGTGCTAAGGCTTTCATATTTGATGTGTATCAGTTGTGTCAAGACGATTGTACCAACACTTTTTATCTGGACCCTTATGTTTTACTTACATTTGAGACAACTTTGACTTACCTTTGACTTTAGCTTCCTCATGGGGACATCAGTGTTTCTCAAATATTGTTTCATCTTAGAATTTCTGGTGAAATTTTTTGTGCCATTAGCTAATAAGAACTGACAGTGCTAGTAGTTTACAGTTATAGATTTTGTAATTAGTAATTAAAATGATCCCCAACATGCTTAGGCTGCTTCACTTTTAATTTAGAGGACATAATTTACAACTAGCATATACCCTCTTTATTGCAAAAGGTGGGATACAAGTAGGTGTAAAGAAAAATCTATGTAATTTGTCTTAATCATAATCTTTTATTTACATGTATATACTCTTTGGGAATGCATATTCAAATGTTTTGGTCTTGTGAAAATTAGAATTCAAATTTATATTTGGGCCATGAAATAAAGACTTTAGCTTTTGTTGTGTATTGTACATAGCTTTATACTATACTAGGTTTCTGTAAATCACAAAATAATCATGGAACCTTATTTTCATGTCAGAGATACACTGTAGTTATATGGCATTAAGTATAATTTTTTCTTCTTCAGAATTCAGTTATTGGCAGGAATTTTTTTTAAGCAAACAGGTTTATCTTGTTATTTTTTTCTGATACATGTACTTGATATTAAAAAAATATTGTAAAGAACCTGCATATGCCAGCTTTCAATAGTACATTTACAAGTATACTTAATGTATCAGATTTCACATTCGAGTTTTTGTTTTGATTGTTTATTTCATTTTCTCATGTTAGATAAAGTACTAATTAAAAAACCATGAGAACCATCTCTTTGTTTGTTCAGTCATTGTGATTTTGATGTGATTTTTATTTGGCCAAAATACTGGCTGCTGTTTATTCTCAGATTCTAGACTACAACTACTGGTACTATGTGCATATACATGTATGTATACATGTAGTATCTATCACTGCTGCAACAGACTTTTTTATATAACCTAACTAGTTGAACCACATTGACTGCATGATGTCACAGTAAAAGCTTAGCAATAAAATATAACACAGTGCAATAATCACTAGGGATGCCACATGAATTCAAGCTGTTGATACAGCTATTTGTGACTATCACTTCTAATGTTAATCACATGGTGAAGGCACAGTCAGTATGTTTTATTGCTGCACAGGGACAGAAATGTTCATTGTGAACAACCATAGGCTAGGCAAAACTGCAGTGTGACCAGCCTCTGATCTGATTTTTTTTAACTAAAGCATTTTCAATATATGTCTATGAAATGCTTTTAAAAGATGGAATTTTAAAATGTTATTCATCATGAAACATTTTAAAGGAAAATCAATTTTGCATTTCATTTTCAATTTGAAAAAAAATAGGGAAAATTGTTTCATTGGAAAATCTTTATTCTGAATTTGGTTTTTGTACAGTAGATATTTTTTTGTGGCCCAAATATTGATTTACATTCTCTATATTTACTTTAAACAAAGAACACTGTATATCGACCTAACAATGACCGTTAAAATTAAAGAAGAAGCAGATCTATAAACTTTTATTTCTATAAATAATTTCAATACACAGTTCAATTTAACATAAACTTCAAATCTTTACTGTTACATTCATCAAAAATGATCAAGTAGACTGATATCTTCTCAAGTCATTTTCTCAAACATTGGAAGAAAACATTCCTATATAGATCAGGTACTGGGTAGACAAAACAATATCACAATGAACTTGTACATGTGTAACCATAGGACACACTTCAGATCCTCTCAATTAAGAGATGTCTTATTAAAAGGAATATGTAAGTGGTGAAATGATCATTGAAATGTTTCTTTTATGAGGAATATCAGACTTTCACACAGAATATCTAGGGACTTTATCAAACTTTTATTTCTTTGGAACATCCAAGTGTTCTTGCACACAGAAAAATCATATATTTCTTCCTATTTTTATCCAACAGTTTAAAAATGTTCAAGGTGATAATATCAAAGGAAAGATGTAATCAAAAAGGACTGCTGAAGTTATATCAAAATAACTCTGTGAGGCATCTGAAAGGAGAATCTCCAGATGAATTCATCAGATGGAATGGACTCTTTTTTTCTCATTGCTGTGGAATCGTTTTTCTTGAGGGACTAATATTTGTAGATTCTAAGAGCCACCCTTGATTGTTAAATGAGTCAACCCTTGAATCCTCTGTGTTTACAAATTATTTACCAAATTATGTCCCCACAAAGCAATAAAATTTTGGTTGCCATTGCCCCTTACTGATCTCCACGATTAAAATGATTCCTCAGAAAAAAAAACCCACCTACTTATCCTTGTCACATTCAACATTATATATGATATAATTATTTTAATTAAAAAGAATACTTTTAAGGACAAACTCGAGACAATTATTGCACTTATGTATTCTAGCTCACTAATATATACAATTATTATACATTGTAACAAATCTGTTAATATATATATAAGAAAAACAACCTTTAGAGTCTTTCAATCTATAACACTTGTCACTGTGAATTTAGCACTCTATTTAAATGTACAATGCATTCATCTAAATCATGAATTGGACCTGTATTACAGATTTATTTTAAAGCTGAACACTACTCATTAAATGGCATAGTCCGCCATATTTCCCGTTCTTCAACGCTCTCCCTACAACCCATATATAAGGAGCACTGGAGCAGATAGCTTATCAGTTCAATTTATTTTGCTGTAGAGATCCGATGAGTGTAGACGTACATCTTACACAGCCGCGCTACTCGGTTGCGATGAAATAATCAAATTTAACCTATTTTTCCAGAACAGGACAAAAGTATCATGAAAAATACAGGTCAATAAATTACTTACAAACAGAAAATGCACATAAAAACAAGACATTAAAGGGAAAAATCTAAGACCACGAAAGGAGTACATTGTACTACATGTCGGCCACGAGTTTCGAGTGTGTAATCGAGTGTAACGAAATCAAACGGTTTGTATACCCGCCTGACAGTGCCTATTTATGAGAAGTGTTCAGCTTTAATAACAACATGTGGAAATTTCCACCTTTACAATAAATCACTCACAGATCTTCACAAACTAGAACAACACACAAACCACCTCTAGTCTTACACTGAAGATCTTTAAAAACTAAATAAAAAACAGCACTAGATAGAGTCTTACAAACCATGTCTATATATCACTCTATCATGTGTGGTCAGACACCTCTGGAATTGTCACTGAAAACTCCTCCATTTGTAGGTGAAGATATTCCTTCAGGGTGGAGGGGAGGGGCAGTGTTTCAATCTGTCCGAGCCTCTGCACCCCCATGGCTTTCCTGACCACACAGCGACAGTAATGTTGTAGGGGTCGGGGGTCACGCGTCAGCTCCTTGTACCACATGATCTTATAATACTGAATGTCGTTCTTGATCAGCTTCACCATATTTCTATTTATAGCACTGTAGTCTGTGGGGATTAACTGGGAATGTGGGGGGAATATACATAAAGATTCAATGGTAGGTAGGTAAGCCACACTTTTGGCAATGGCAAAAAGAATGGTCATGTCACGATTTTTACTTCGCAGTTCATACTGTAGTAAACTGTCATTATTTCTATTGCGCACATTAAAGTTAGCACCATATGAAATCAGTAAAGCTGCTGCCTCTGGTCTCCTCTCTTGCATATTGTTTTCATGAAAACAAACATAATGAAGGGGAGTGAACCCTGAAATAAAAGATAATCAAGTTTTTCATTATTGCAAATTGTCAATTTCAAAGTATGACACATGCGTTTTAATCTGACAAAAGGAATAAATCTGTTTTAATTAAAGTTGAACTTTTGTATCTCAAAACACAGATATCTTGAATACAATGGATATGTTGAAATGACTGATTTCCTATGTACTTTTTTTAAAGAATTTTTACCTAGAATATCTAGAACCCTCTGATATCTTAAACTTTTTTCTGGGTCACATCAAGTTTGAGAGAACAAAGTTTTGACTGTAGTTTAATGTATATTTTAACAACTGCTGTAATGCTTTATGATAGCTGTTTTTGTTACCAAGTGACTCAGGTATATTGACATCTGTGTTGTAGCCCTTAGTGACTAGTTCTCGTAAGATCTCTATGGAGAATTTCTCCCCCGCTCGGACAGCAATATGTAACGGACTGAATCCCTGTAAATTCTTGTGATTGACATCTGAACCCTTACGAAGAAGAGCCTGGATACAAGACAACATTCCATTCTTCACACATTCATGAAGGGGTGTATCTCCTGCAATTCAACAAAAATGTATAAATAGACTTACTCCTATTGTCCGAAACCATAGGTAATCTCTCTGTTTCGCTATGTTAAATGTAGTGTAGTGGAGAAAACCCCTGGAATCTGATGATGGAGTTACTACATGTACTAAAATAAGGCCAAATTACTTTCTTACAATAAACAAGCTTGATTTTGTGAAGATGTGTGCCACCAAAGGCTGAGATTTTGATAGTGAAAAAAATATTTCTGCTTGTGTGAGTTATTAACAGGTAAAACTAAGATCTTGTATTAAACCTGCTTTTAAATAAATGTACCTGTATCTTTAGCAGGCAGTGACAAAATGTCCTTCCAGATTGCATTATTTAGATGAGCATGCACACACTCTTCAAAGGTTTTCTGGGCAGCTATGTATAAACTTGTTCTTCCATATTCATCTACTGCATTGTAGTCAGCTCCATGCCATATCAGCATAGTCACACACTCAATGTTGTTTGCACTAGCTGCTAGATGTAGAGGGGTTGTGCCTCCTGGGTGTGGAAATGCTAAAATAGATGTCAATATTTTTATACATACACAAGTTGAAATGTTATAAGTAAAAATGTTAAAATTATAAATTAATAAAATATGCTTTTAAGAAAAAACCCAATTTAAAATTTAATCCCACACCAACTTGTTTAAAAAGATTGTTTGATTAAATGAAAACATTTAATTTGTATAAAAGTAATGTATAAAAAGTTAAAAAGCTTGAATGTTCACATTAATGACAAAGGAGTGTACATACCAGTGTATGATCCATGTTTTGAGTATTTAGTTCCATTATTGCACATAGCATCATTCTCTAGGAGTAAGGCAACACAGTCCACATGACCTTCATCTGCTGCCATGTGTAAAGCACTCACATCAAACCGGTCACTAGCATTTACACTGGCTGTAAAAACAAATTGTTAAATTCAGTTCTTTTCATAAATAAAATGCAATGTCTGAACTGTCTTTAAATACAAAGGAGTGAAAGGACTAGTGTTGTACAAGGACACATTTCATTATTGGTATTTGTCACATCAAATTTACTCAAGGTGTCCTTTTGATTCATAATTGCAACTATGAATTTTTCAGGTAAATTAGAAAAAAAAATGGGGGGATTAATTAGCGCCAGAACTATAACTCACAAAATTAAAATATTAACATGTTAACAGACTAGAGATCTGCAGTGTCAGTCATAGAAAAAATGCAAATTTGTTGCACACAACATTTAAGACGACTCTGGCCATTGCTGCTTCTGGATTTATTTCTCCCAATTCCTTAGACATAAATCATCTACTCTTGCTGTTAATATTTGCACAAAATTTTCTTGCCATCCTAAATGGCATTATGAGTGTGGGTAAAATGTTGAATGGTATCAATTTCAGGACAAGGAGGACTATCAATTTATATGATTTTGAAAAAGAATATAAAAGAGTTTCTTAAGAAGGCACAGTATTAAGTATTAGCTTCATATGACAGCTAAAACATATATACGGTAAATTACTGTAGATTGTGCTTGTCCATCCCATTTCTTTTTTTCAGAACAGTCAGCTTACAGATTGTGATTTTGAGACAAAGGGAGATAACTATTAATTAACAATAATTTTGAAGACAATCATCGTTTATTCTTAACAATTCAGCCGTTACGTACAATGCTAAAAATATTTTTTCGCTCTTAAAATCTCACGGCAAAGATCTACCTCCATTCTCTATCAGCCACCTGACAACATCTGTGTGACCCTGAGAAGCAGCCGTCATCAGTGGTGTTAGGTAATTTTTAGAATCGTAAAACAAACTCTTGTTGTACTCAGTGGCATCGGGGGAGGCTCCTGTCTTTAGCAGCGTTTTAACTAGATCTATATCTCCCGATCTTGACGCCTCCACCAATCTCTTATCTTGTTCAATTTCCATTAACATGAGTTCTCGGTTTCTCTTCCTGAAAATCGGCTCCATCTTGAAAATTAAAGTAACTCGTACTTGTATTTGTCGATAAATAATTGATGTTTATAAATATATGGCTATGTCTATTTTCTCAAACGTTCAAAACATATCTTTAGCATCATGAAGCTTAAATGAAATACTATATGCTACATAATAAATCTTCAAATTAAACAATTTATCGAATGAGTTAACATGTGACTTGATGGCGGGATCACACGAAAAAGTTGGGGAAAATTTTCCAGACTTGGTTTGCATTCATTCCTTAATCATCTCAAGAGAGAGAAACTAGAGTTTTTGTATTCTGATTGACCCATAATGTACTGATGAATATGATGGAGGGAATGCTATTGAGAAGTGGACAGGCATTGTCATCCTAATTAATTGATAAGATATAACAATCTCTTGATTATAGCTTGATTGAGCTCTATAGCTTTATTGAGCTATTCAAATGTCTCAATGTAGCTTTTTATATGCATTTTCTCCAAAAATTATAAAATGCATTTTTATTTTTGATTATTTATTCATTTGATAAAAACATTTGACTCAAGTCACGCATGCAGTATACAGGTCCAGCACAATACCCTGCTTAAGGTATATAGCTTTATCAAGGTATTACAAATACCATTAACAATTTAGCTTGTATTTTCAGTAAGGCATGGCATTCTCGACGTTACCTAATTAGCTTCTGAAATTTAAACAGCTTTCCTTCACTGTTGAAATTAGATAGAACGTTCTATCGTTAAAATGATTAGTGCTGTGCGATATTACCGGTGTAACGTTGAAAAAGCCGTTTAAAATTCTCATTTTTCAACGGCATATTGAACCGGGGTCATTTTTCAACGTGGAATATTGAGACCAAAAGTCATATTGAATTTATACCCGGGGTCATTTTTCAACAGCTTGATATTTTTTTTCTTACACCTGATGACGTCAACAAGTTGAAAATTGACCCTGTTGAATATTGACCCCACCTCAAAGTTTGAACATTTTTTTTAGCTGTGAAGTTGTTTTACGGGATTTATCAGCATCACTTTATTTATATTTCGGTTTCAATTTTTTCCCTTTTCAAGAATAATAGAAATAAACATACAGTATCACCCCGTGTATACATGTACATTTTGAACAGTGCACGATTTCAGTTATCTTCAAGCATAACAACTTTATTTTTGACAATACTTTCCAAAATCCATGGCATCCATAAATAACAACATAACAACGAATAGGGCATAAAACAAAAATTTTAAAAATCTGCAGTCTAGAAAGTAGCCCTATATTTATTGATCAGGTGGGTGGAACATCCCATCCAGTCAAATTCAGTATAAAAGTAACAAAATTTATAGCCTAAAAATTAGAATGAAACACATCGACGAAAATGATGCCAATGATAGGTTATATTTGTGAAAAGAGCAATATAGCGACCATAGCATGTAAGTAATGCTGACTTTAAATAATTTGTTGAAATCCCTGTAACAATTAACTTATTTGTAGGGCTGTCACGGTTCCAAAATTTTTCGGGTCGGGTCGGTTCTGATTTTTTTAGGTTCGGTTTCGGGTATTTCGGTTCGGGTAATTAATGGAATAAAAGCTAATGATTTGTATTATTTTCAACAACAAAAAGAATATTTTCATTTAATCTTCGAAATAGCAACATTTTAACTAGTTTAAAGTAGCTTCCTGACTAGACAACAATTGTACCATATTATTTAAATCACCTTATAATTGCAATGTATTAAGAAATCTCTCGTTTTTGACGCCATTTTTATAGTAAAACCTACACTACTATACAAATCGGAACCGAACCGAATTCCGGAAAAACAAAACCGTACCCGAACCGAATGAATTGTTCCGCGGTTCCGGGTCATTTCGGGTACCCGTGACAGCCCTACTTATTTGTCAATAGACTGTCTCGGCTTGAAAATTGATCGCTTTCGGAACATAAACTTGAGCATGAGATTATTCTTATTTTAAAACATTCTTATTCTATGGAATGTGATTCTATTTGATTACTTATTTCTATTCCATTATTTGTAATTTGTATTCGATAAATTGCTATTCCAATTACAGGAAATGTGACAATATGATTCATATATCATAAAATTTACATATTTTTTTTTCTCGAAAACACGCGTTTCCTATTCGATGTCATTAATATTTAAAACAATCGGTTGCTACATGTAGTCGCTAATTTTGTCATTCCTACTCGATTTATTTTATTTTTTTTATTCGATAGTTATTTGGTTTATATGCAATAAAGTTGTTGTTCGAAAACATACTAGCATCCATTTCTATTCGAAAAAATACGATTCCTTTCGATAAACTTTTCATCTTATTTACATAATTTTATCTCTATAATCTCCTATGCGATGTTTTTTTAAAATTCTTTTTGCTTTTTCAATAATTGTCATGATTGCATTCTGGGAAATATGACAAATTAAACTAGAATTGGTTGTAAACTCAATTAAATAGGAATGTAAAGTTACACATTATTATCGAATATAAATCATTTTATCACATAGATTGACAAAACAAAAGAACGAGGGCGCTTTTGATGGGCATTCGGCAGGAACCTGGGCGTAATTGAAAAGTGAAAATTTTATTGACATGTCACATGAAATTTTTAACATTTTTTCAATTTATCGGGTTCCTGTGCAATAGGAACGGAAAATATTTTCCCGAAATTGAGCTTTGATTTGCTAAAAAATAACTTGAAAATTGGCCATATCAAACATTTGGCACAAAATTGTACATTTTGAAACACATTTTTCTAAAAATTTTCTATGTCTGGGTCTTCTCTCCATGGTTTTAGTTGTGTGTATTTTAATTCAAAGAAACGATTACACTTTTTTTTAAAAAAATGGAGAGAAGACGCAGAGACCACGAAAAATGAACTTTTCCCCAAAAAATCCAAATGTGTCAATGTGGTGCGTCTTTGTCCTTTTAAAGACGTTTGTATATGTGTAGCGGTGATAGCTCAGAAAGTTAAGCTACCTGTTCAGTGTACTCGAAGCTAAAGGTTTTTGGTTCGAGCCTGGCATAAGCGTTATTTTTTTTTATTCGGGCAAGCAACCATTTATTTTGTCAGTTTCGTTTTATGTACTGATGTATTAAAATTTTGAATTAGATAAATTTTGGTTCAGTTTGGTTCTCAAGCGAAATCAATTCTAATCTTCTATTTTATAATGTACATGTACACGTATCATGCATCTACATGTATGCATTAAATATATTTTAGGTTTTATTTTTTTGTGAAATATTATGTTATAGTACCCCCTAGAAAAAAATGACATAAATGTAACAATTCCACAATGTCTTTCAAACTAAATGAAACAAAAAAACCATCTTCTTTGAAAATTTTGGGAATAAGGCACAAGTTTTCTCTCTTCAAGTAGAACTTAGAGACTAGGGATAAGCATAAATTAAGCTGTTGCTTTTTAATATTTAATAAATGTGTTTCGTTTTATACATTGATGGAGTAATTATAGAGGATTTAGTTATTCAGAATGCTAATTTGATTATTTGATTATGTCTCGTATCAATTTTTGACAAAGGTATCCAATATGTTTTAATATAAAGCACATGTAGATCCTAATTAAAGACTTCAAGGCATTGTTACGTCTCATCAATTACGGAACATTAAAATATATTAATACAAGTTGTAGTAATTTTTTTTTCAGAAATATCAAGTCATATACTCTGTATTATCTTTAATTGAGAAATCAATACTATTTCTGTTTTTACAAAAAAATTATCTCCATTTTAACACTTGTTCTGTGAAAAAAAGTAAGCGGGGGGGGGGGGGGGGGGGGGGGGGGATGCTGTCACTCACTTTAATGAAATTTTCTAAAAGGACTCCTGCAATATAGCATATGATCACAAGAAAAAAAAACATAAAGTCAATATGCATTTCAGATTCTATGAATAGTAATTCAAGTCTTTATGCTGTTATATACTTAATCATGTGATCAAGTCAGAGAGCTTAGAATAAAAGGTGATATCACCTATTTGAATAAGTGCTATCACCTATTCGTAATGGTGATATAACCTATTTGAGTTTCTTACAACAGTCAATAATGAATGCTCCCTGTAATACATTGTATATAGATTACCACTGGAACCAAGAAAATTCGGACTACCCAGTTTTCATGCGTTTTCTACGATTTTCTTGTTGATAACATGATATATAAGTGAATTAAATAAATTAATTTGTAAGCAAAAAGAAACTACAGCTGTTTGATGGGAAAAGGTGATATCGCCCATTCGAATAGGCGATATCACCTTTACATTGGTGATATCACAAATTCAAATCAAATAGGTGTTATCATCTATTGGAACAGGTGATATCACTTATTCAAATAGGGGATATTACTTTTTGCAGTAAATACCAAAACGGGGCCTCATACCTATGAATTAAGTCACAGTAGTGAAAACCCAGTCATAAATATGTATTTTTATGCTGTTGAATTTTAAACCGGTTTCATGATCAAAATTCAACTCAGTTTTCAACGGATTAGTGTCTAAATTCAACACCTTTAGTCTCAGTATTCAACGTTGAAAAATGACCCCCGGGTCAATTTTCAACCCGGGTCAAAATTCAACGTTACACCGGTTAACCGGTGTATCCCGATTTCGTTCTTCACAATACGTATCGCGGTATTTTTTGTGAATACCGGTTCGGGTTCGATATGCTATAAATTGTTACAAAAAGAGTTATTTGCCCTTTTCAAGGTAAAATATGGCGGCAAGCGACATGAAGTGTGATCAGAAATCCGAGACCTGACTCTTTCAAAAACGAAACGACAACTGTTATATGAAACCCCTTCATGTTAAAGCTGAATCTGAGTATTACAACTTAATTGAATTCAACAAGTTGTGCTACAAAAAAACTTATCTTGCCGCTTGCGTCGACATAACGCGATCAGGCAATTGGAATATCAACTCAAGAATACATGTAATTTGAGTCAGTGTTTTCATTTAACCTTGACGAAAAGCAAAAATTTATTAAATAGTTATATCGTGATATATTGCAATACAAAATATAATATTGCAATATATCGCAATACGATTTTTCCGGCGCGATACCCAGCACTAAAAATGATATTGTCCTACGGACCCGGTTTAACGATAGAATTCATTCCGTGTATTCGTAATGTAGCAAAAGAAACATGGGCGATAACCCATACTCACTATAACTCAGTGCATTTACTACGAGCAATCTAGAGAAATCCGAATGTAAACATGGCAGATAAATTTGAAGCGAGAGAAAAACGTTGAGAAAATTAATTGATTTTCGTCTTTATATGGATTATTTTCTGGGGTAAAAGGCATAAGCAATCTCAAAAAGGTTATTTTGATTAATTTGGTAGTTGTTTCCAGTGCAGATCCTTTTATATTCTTCAAAATCGTTTCGGAGCAGATCAGCTCAGATTTGCTACATTGCAACTTGCAAGTATATGGGACGTATTCTAACTGTGGTGAAGGCTTGTACCGAGACACAGTTAGATCATTCTAACTATGTTGAAATATACATAGGAATGAAATTCGGCCGAATGTCAACTGGTTTAGTAAATAGCCAATTATAAGTTCTCTCACGGCACAGAGGTGGGGTATAAGTCATCTCATCATTGTCAACAACAATTTAAAGTTCCTGATGTTATTAATTTCTTAACCAATTAGAATCTACTAGTATTCGCCATTACGTAGCGCCGAGAATGCCACGCCCCACTGAAAGTCCAAACTAATGTGATGATGGTCCTAAAGATAAAAAAACTTTTCTAAGTTTCATTGTGAAGAAGTTCATGAATTCTTTTGTTCAATGCACTTGTACATACCGGTATATTATTAAATTATGCACTGTTGTCATTAAATGTTTCTTAAAATGATAGAACAAGGGTAGACAAATAGAATTTTGCAGTACTTGCCCTCGGACAGGTTACTATCGTAAAACTACTTGTCCTACCAAAAAATTTGCTTGTCCCACCTTTTTCTTAAATTACATAGAATTGAAGTATTGATATTAAATTATTTCTTGAGTGAGACACCTAAACAATACACTAAGAGTAATGAAGTATTTATTTTAGTGTTGGCAAATCTTTAAAAATCTTCATCTTCAAGATCGAGTACCAGGAAAGCTGAAATTTTGTGGTAAAAGTATCATCTTTTATCTTATTCTATACTTACTGGTAGTAGTAATGCACAAATACACTGTATAGGGACATTATATTTACAATACACACATGCGATATCACCATATACATGTATTTACGATTTTAAAATAAAGAAAATAGGGAATTCGACACACGAAGAAGACAAATAAATACGTCATCGTCAATCACCGTTTTACACTTTCCTTTTCAGACCCCGAAATATGTCGCAATCAAGTAGAATAATTATTTAATACATGCTCCATAATTAATAGTAACATATGTGATATGTAGAGTGTCCAGTAAATCGCTGGTTTCCGAATATTTTTTAGCTTAGGTGATTTAACAGATTTTGAATCAGCTGTTCTTTTGTTAAAACTCCAAGCTTATTATGTCTGCGGTGGCATCTCGTTAAATTATCAAATGACAGAGGTAATTATAACTTAGGCCAAGCAATCAAAGCTATCAATTATATAAACTGTGAAAACTAATCAAAACAATTTGATCCACTACAACCGTGCACTAGATCAAGTCTAACGGTACCCCAAATTAAGGAAATGTGTAAGTTATTATACATTTAAATTATAAAACATTAATTTTCTATGCCTTTACTATGTAGACTTTATTTTATCCGAGTAACCGAATAGCAGTTTTACTAACCGATACTCGCATCGTTCGACGGTTTACCGGGTACTCGTTGCCAACACTAATTTATTTAATAATTAATGGAAAAAGGTGAAGATATCGGACACTGTTCAATCTCATAAAACCTACAAACAACACAAGCGCGAGTCTGTGAACAGAACATTACTGCATGTCAATTAAGAGATCAACACCATGGCTGTGTGATTTCCAGGGAACAGTAATCAAGAACAAATTTAATACCACTAGCATCTGTATTCACAGTATGAATTTAATATTTTGACAATAAATGTCTAAATTCCCATACGATGTTTTTGACAACATCGGTAACTCCATGTTTGACAACATCGGTAACTCCATGTTTTACAACATCTGCATATTTTAATTGAATTTTAATACGTTAATTGGTAAAATCTAGAGGAGTTCCGACTATTCAAGGTACGCATATGCAGCGATGCAGTGGTCAACAGCAGTGAAAACAAGTGCTTTGCTGTGATTCATGATACTTTTAAAGCGATAACACAAAAGATTTTTTTGTTTATTGGAAAAGAACTTGTCCGCGGGCAGGCACCTGTTCTCAAATTACTTGCCCACCAACCAAAACTGATTGTCCCGAGCGTCGGGCAGTGCTATTTGTCTAGCCCTGATAGAACCCATCTCTATATTATAGAGGAAATAAAGAATGTCCACTTCTCTAAAGAGACATTAAGTTTTTTGGATTGCATTTCTTCATTAGTTGATTATATATTAAAAATTCCATGAACCAAATCAAGAATGTTTTGATATATTAAAATGAAAATGCACAGATGTTTTTGATGATTTTAGCGTCATCAATTTTTGCGTGGCTTGATTCAGTATGAAGGTTGGCAGAGAACACGCCATTACTTGAAGTCTGCAGCAGAGTGTACATCACGTGCCATTGTCTCACTGGAACTGAGTCCCCAACCAATCAAATCACCACGTCAGGCACAAAAGTTACAGAATGTGAGTAGTGTTGCAAGCTTTGCTTTTAAATATCAATTTATTGCTCTAATTAAATTAATTAAACTACTCGGAAATGATTGAATTTGTCATACATACCGGGTACATTATGGGAAAGGTAGAACATTGTTGAATGTGGTTTTAATATATTCAGCAATGGAATGCAAAGAATTACACATTTCCTTTTAAATTAATATTTTTGAATCTCAATCTTTTTTCAAAATGTTTTTAAAAATATATTAATATAATGAACATTTGGAAATTGAAATTGGCTCTGAAAAAGTACATTTTTACTTGACTTTTTTCCCCATAGATTGGGGGAGAGACAATCAAAAGACTGAAGAAGTTTGCAGAAGAAGATCGCTGGTCCAGAAGTCCCCCTTTGTCGGGAAAGTTTGTGAGTTCTGCCGGCGCCATACTGGTGGCTCTAATGACAGCTGAGGACCAGGTCAAGGACAACAGGTGCTTGTTTCTTAACTAGGTTTTCTATAGAAAATAATCCAGTAAATGAAATGAAAAATGGGAAAATTTGGCTACTAAAAGAGTACATCAGTTGAACAATTTTATCTTGTCCTGAATCGCTGTCAATTCAACCAAACTTGGCACAGAGTATCCTCGAGTAAAGGTGATTTAAAGTTACTGTATACAGGGTTATTTTCGCACCACTTTATTTTCTCCCTTTCACACTTGCAGACAATTCTGTCCCATTTTAAATTCACCCAGTCACAGTTTTGTTTAAGAAATTATACTGTATTCTTTAAATTTTCCCCTTTTTAAATTCGCGCAACTGAGGTAAGGGCAAAAGGGGCAAAAATAAAACGGGTTTTAAAAAATTTCCCCGTATACAGTATTCAAATAAAGGGCCATGCCTTCTTCTAAGGGGAATTACTGGATAAAACAAAATTTTGCCCCTATTTTGTTGTCACCCTTTTTGCCCTCCTCACCTCTGGGCCAGAAAAGATGAAATTATTGTGAAAGCTTACTGACAGAGTAGATTCAAGTTCAAAATAATGTCCCACAAGGTAAGGGGGCACTATACATGTAGGTGAAAAGATATACATTGCCATATATAGGAGAAATCTTTAGACATCTACTCAAGAACAGAAAATTCAACATAAGTCAGTTTGTATGGAAGCATCCTTAGATTGTGTTCAAATCATGATGCCTTTAATGGGTAAGGGTTGGCTACAATGGGCAGTCAGAGTTTTACAAAGGATAGAAAATCTTGTTCAATTTATTTACTCAAATCACTCATTTGTATATATATTGAATCTTTCTGAATTATTATATATTGATGATATAAATCAAATTAGCTACCTGAGCCGAAGGCTCAAGTGAGCTTTTCTGATCACATTTTGTCTGGCATCCGTCGTCTGTAAACTTTTATATTTTCGACTTTTCTTAAGAACCGCTGGGATAATTTCAACCAAGCTTGCCACAAAGCATCCTTGGGTGAAGGGGATTCATTGTTCAAATGAAGGGCCACGCCCTCATTCAAGGGGAGATAATTGGGAATTAATGAAAATTTGGTGGTATGTTTTAAAAATCTTCTCAAGAACCATTGTGCCAGGAAAGTTGAAACTTATGGGAAAACATCCTCAGGTAGTGTAGATTAAAGTTTGTTCAAATCATGACCCCCCGTACATAGAAACATATAGGAAAATTCATTTAAAAATCTTCTCAACAAGAATAACAAAGCCATAATTGATCATATTTATATGGAAGCATCCTCAGGTAGTGTAGATTCAAGTTTGTTCAAATCATGATGCCTTTAATGGGTAAGGGTTGGCTACAATGGGCAGTCAGAGTTTTACAAAGGATAGAAAAGCCTTGTTCAATCATATTTACTCAAATCACTCATTTGTATATATATTGAATCTTTCTGAATTATTCCTGCCTATTGATGATATAAATCCCTATTTAGCTCACCTGAGCCGAAGGCTCAAGTGAGCTTTTCTGATCACATTTTGTCTGGCGTCCGTCTGTCTGTAAACTTTTCATATTTTCGACTTCTTCTTAAGAACCGCTGGGATAATTTCAACCAAGCTTGCCACAAAGCATCCTTGGGTGAAGGGGATTCAAGTTTGTTCAAATAAAGACCCACGCCCTCATTCAAGGGTAGATAATTGAGAATTAGTGAAAATTTGGTGGTATGTTTTAAAAATCTTCTCAAGAACCATTGTGCCAGGAAAGTTGAAACTTATGGGAAAACATCCTCAGGTAGTGTAGATTAAAGTTTGTTCAAATCATGACCCCCCCGTACATAGAAACATATAGGAAAATTCTTTTAAAAATCTTCTCAACAAGAATAACAAAGCCATAATTGATCATATTTATATGGAAGCATCCTCAGGTAGTGTAGATTCAAGTTTGTTCAAAAATCCCCCCCCCCCCCCCCCCCCCCCCCCCCGGAGGTAGGGCGGGGCCACAATGGCCGACCAAAGTTTTACATAGAAATATATAGGAAAATTCTTTAAAAATCTTCTCAAGAATAACAAAGCCATAATTGATCATATTTATATGGAAGCATCCTCAGGTAGTGTAGATTCAATTTTGTTCAAATCATGACCCCTGGGGGTAGGTTGGGGCCACAATGGCCAATCAAAGTTTTACATAGACATATATGGGAAAATTCATTAAAAATCATTTTCTCAAGAATAGCAAAGCCATGATTGGTCATGGGACTAAAACCAATTTTTACTTTTTCCTAGCCACAGTGCTCAGGTGAGTAATGTGGCCCATGGGCCTCTTGTGTTTATAACTACATTGCATAACTTTAAAAAGTTTTGAAGATTTTTTTCTCAAATTGTATAGCAATGAAAAAGATAGCCATCACATCTCAGAAGAACAGCTGAAAACTCAGGCAGCCATGCTTTGTGAGGAAGACTTCACACATGATGGTGAGTCTTTTTCCTAGTCTTAACTGTTGAATTAAGACAGACAGAAAGGAATTCAAAACCTTGTCATGCGTTTAATAAGATAGAAATAATGTCTTTAAAGTTTGGCAGCAGAAGATCTGAGAACTCTAATGTAGTTATTTATTGGAGGATGTTCTCAACTCAACATAAAAATGTCATATAAAATAAAATTTAATTCAGAACATCAGATTTTAAATTTCTCTTTTAAAATTTTTAATTGTATATTAAAAAAATATTTTCATTGTTGTAAAGATAAAATTTAATTTGTCAGGTTTTTGTCAAGCGTGGTGGAGAGTTGAGGTCCTCATCAAACGTGGCTATGTCAAGCGTAGATTCTACAAAAAATTACCTGTGTATCACCTCTTACCTGAAGGCCGTGAAGTAGCCCTCACATTGCTAGGTTTGTACAACTGTTTGATATTCTGGTTTTCCTAGTATGTGTATCACAGTAAGTTGATGATTCTTCGGGTGAAAAATATCTGCTGTATAATGTTTATTTTCCTTCATATGAGAGCAAATTTGTGAAAATTCTGTCACAATTTTAAAGTACCAAGTACCTATCTTGTGAAATAAGGTCTTACATATGTAAATACTAATGATCTACAATATTAACAAGATTAACTACATGCTAGAGTGCATCATGCATTAGCACTTTATATATTTGCTTTTTGTGTGAGAGAAACTATGCATTGTACATCTCATAATTTACCTCAGACTCAAACCAGATATATGGAAATTTACACCTTGATTATTTTCCGCAAAGTCATTAAAAAAAAAAAATAATGAAGTTGAATTTTATTATCTCACATCACCACAGGTAAGTCTTGTACAGCTTCAGCTGGAACCAATGGAAACGTCTCTAACCCCAGTCTCACCTTGCCAAAGGCTTATCCCAAATTGAACACTGGACATAGTAGGGTTTTACCAGAGAAATCCTTAGATTTGTCATCAGGCACTTCTGAATGTTTCCAGAAGAAACCCTCAGCTTGTGACTCTTTTTCTGTCACATCCACACCCTGGGAGGGAAAGACGAACTCACGGTTACCATGGCAGTGTGACCAGACGGGAACAGACTGTCGTCTTGGAAATGATACAGGGCAGGATGGGTACCTACTACGTTTTTACTTAAAAATTAGTATACTAATTTTTTAGAACTGAAGATACATTGTACTTTCAATAGGTTATACCTTTAGCCTGTTGATTATAAATTAGAAATTTGATTAAATACTGTACTTACAGAGTTGTGATGTTAGTGGACACATCAGAGTTAGGAGGTGAACAGGGAAACCTTATCCAGGTCAGTAAAAAGCTACCGTAATTTTCGGATTATAGGTCGATACTTTTTTCCGCAGAGCCGCTGAGGTCGACCAGTATATGAATTCGACCTTTCTAAGGCTCAAGTTTACGAAAAATGCCCAAAAATCAATAAAATTTACGTCAATTTCAAAGCAAATCTGTGCTACTTTCATAACTTTTTTCATTATTTTACGCAGAAAAATTAATGCCCAGGTAAACAATAAAATATTTATTCTATAGCTTTCTTACAAAATAAATTCCATTACATATCCGTTGATGACAAAGGAAAAAACTGTGCTTCATCAACTAAATAATTCCTCAACGTTTTATCCATGCGGTAGCCATCTTGTGAAGTTAGGAAGTCGCTACCGTGTACTAAAAGTAAAACCGCAACCGTATCAAAATTTAAAATACGGAAAAATTTTTCAAGATCACAAATGTAGTGTTTTACCATTTATTAGTAGATTGATAAATTGAAATAGTATTAATTTTATTTATTGTGACAGTCTTATATTTATTTTAAGTGTAAAATGAGTGAAATAAATTGTTGCCAGTCAATTCCTAAATTTAATTACCAAATAAACCGATAGTCATTACTATATATTTTTTATTTTATTTAATTATAATACCGGTCAAACGAATTAGCGCTATACAAAGATTGGCTTCTAACAGAATTTTATTTGTCTCACAGATAAAAGGATTTACACTGTGTGTACACGCAAAGGCTTTAACACCTGTGTTGGTTTAATACCCGCAGGGCATGATTAGCAAATCCATGTGCCGTTATAGGGTATTAGTGTTACACATCATTGAACAAACAAAGCCATGAAATTCATAATGACTGTCAAATTGTGAATGTACCGGTACTCTCAATTAAATATATAATTAAACTTATAGCGTGGTAATATTATTTCAATTCTTTACTGTTGCTTTATATATACATTCAATGGTCGTTTGCGGGTTTTAGCAAATCCCTGAAGAACAAAACTGAAAATGGCGGACATCGAAGCAATTGTCGTCCACCGGTAAATAATGTCTGAATAAAATATATTAAGAATGTGTCCAAGTTGTTCTGAAATCAGAATTATTATTCTTTGTTCTCGGGTATTTCCCGAATTATAGCTGTAAAATAAGAACGTATTTACGTGTTATTTTTGCCTCTGGTTTAACAACAGTATGAAACTACGGAGGCATTGAACAGGCAAGTTGAAGAAAAATAAGTAGTAACACAATTCAACGAAGTTTTAACTACATTTTTTTAAAAACTTTATTTAAATGCTGTACTCATTAAAATACCTGTTTGTTTTCTTGATACGTTCATGTCACGGAATAACCCCGGTAATTCTAGAGGTTTACCTGTTCTGATACGTTGTATCTGCGTAAGAATCTTTAGAAAACGGGAAACAAAGCCTCGTCCTATATAGTAAGTTCGTCCTATCTTAGGATTTTTCAAAAATTAAGGCTGAAAATGAGCCTTTCGACCTATATACCCCATCGACCTATGACCCGAAAATTACGGTACTCACAATAGCTTATTTAACAATAAAAACTCACCAGGAATGTTCTCATATTGTGATTCACTGTAATTTATTATTGACCAAAAAACTATGTTGAAGCAAAATGCTGTTCCAAACAAAATATTTAAAATCACTGTCATGGAGGGTAAAATATGCTAATTTTTCTTTTAAATGTTATCAGGTACTTGAAATACAATTTAATTTAGGCCATTAGTTGAGGTTTCAGATCCAAAAAAGATGCTTCTACATTGCACTACCTGTGGCCAGTTTGGGAGTTTTAAATATATCCATTAATTTTTAAAAATTTTTTACAACAATATTCTTTCAGTATGATATTGTTATGGTCTCTTGTTTTAATCAAATATTTTATAATATATGTGTTTATTGTAATGCTCTTTATTGATATATTTAGCTGGGAGAGATGTTGGACAATGCTGGAATGATCTACAGAACCAGGAGACTTAAGTCGGGTGACTACTGCTGGCGATGGCGTCATCAGGGGGAGGAGAGGGCCCTACCTTGTCTGGTGGAGAGGAAGAGAGCAGGTACAATAGAGTTTATTGACTTTAGGGCTGAGGATTGATTTAGTAAGGGAAACAACTTGTGAACTTGAAGATTTTTAAGACCTCATAGACCATTTGATGACAGTATTATAAAAAAAACTTCCCTAAATGATATATTAAATCTCGGAAATATGCATTATACTGTAGGTTGGTTAATTAATACATGTATCTTTAATTTTATTATGTGCACCATTTATTATTTTTATGTGAAAATAAACTCATAATGAATAAGGTTTCATACCATAGTGTACAGTTAGGAATGGGTACAAGAGAAATAGCAAATTTATGGTTCCCCAAGGGAAATAGTTTTCTGCTGAGGGGGACCATAAACTTGCTATTTCTCTTGTACCCATTCCATAACTTTTATTATACCGAAATACTCATAGGCGATTAAATTTTTTTTTTTACCAGATATTCCGACATTTAAAAAAAAACTGTAGAGGAATAATTACAAATACATGCGGTTTAACAGATTGTATGATAAATAATGCACCGTGTCCTAAAACAATTAAATTATTTTTATAATGAAAAGCATTTTCACTGACATTTCGAAGAATTATCATTGTCTTTATTTTCCTAGAATTCAAGTATGATTTTGACATCGCATATGTCAAAATGTTTTGATGTCATAGTTACATTGCTAATAACATGACGTCACAGTCTCGAGATTCCTTGAACAATTTGATTGGTTAAAATTACTAATGAATATTCATAAGAGAGTAGTCCCAGGGAGTAGCTCTGATTTTCCAGGGAGTAGTCTTCAGATGAGGGAAATAAGCTCTACTCAGGGAAATGAGTTTTATGGTATTAATTTTATATAGAGTAATTACAGTAAAGGTATAATAAAACAAAATATCATCACAAGCCTTCCAACTTAGTTTGAGAGTAAAGTTGTTTATTTTTGCAATAAGGGATAAAAATTTTATTCTTCTTGATTGCATGAGGAATCATTTTTAGCTCACCTGAGCCGAAGGCTCAAGTGAGCTTTTCTGATCACATTTTGTCCGGCGTCCGTCTGTCCATCTGTCTGTCTGTCCGTCTGTCTGTCCGTAAACTTTTCACATTTTCGACTTCTTCTCAAGAACCGCTGGGCCAATTTCAACCAAACTTGCCACAAAGCATCCTTGGGTAAAGGGGATTCAAGTTTGTTCAAATGAAGGGCCATGCCCTTTTCCAAGGGGAGATAATTATGAATTAGAGAAAAATTAATGGCATTTTAAAAAAATCTTCTTCTCAAGAACCACTGGGCCAGGAAAGATGAAACTCATGTGGAATCATCCTCAGGTAATGTAGATTCAATTTTGTTCAAATCATGACCCCCGGGGCTAGGGTGGGGCCAAAATGGCCGACCCAAGTTTTACATAGGAATATATAGGAAAAATCTTTAAAAATCTTCTTCTCAAGAACCACTGGGCCAGGAAAGATGAAACTCATGTGGAATCATCCTCAGGTAGTGTAGATTCAAATTTGTTCAAATCATGACCCCCGGGGCTAGGGTGGGGCCAAAATGGCCGACCCAAGTTTTACATAGGAATATATAGGAAAAATCTTTAAAAATCTTCTTCTCAAGAACCACTGGGCCAGGAAAGATGAAACTCATGTGGAATCATCCTCAGGTAGTGTAGATTCAAGTTTGTTCAAATCATGACCCCCGAGGCTAGGGTGGGGCCAAAATGGCCGACCCAAGTTTTACATAGGGATATATAGGAAAAATCTTTAAAAACCTTCTTCTCAAGAACCACTGGGCTAGGAAAGATGAAACTCATGTGGAATCATCCTCAGGTAGTGTAGATTCAAGTTTGTTCAAATTATGACCCCCGGGGCTAGGGTGGGGCCAAAATGGCCGACCCAAGTTTTACATAGGAATATATAGGAAAAATCTTTAAAAATCTTCTTCTCCAGAACCACTGGGCCAGGAAAGATGAAACTCATGTGGAATCATCCTCAGGTAGTGTAGATTCAAGTCTGTTCAAATCATGACCCCGGGGCTAGGGTGGGGCCAAAATGGCCAACCCAAGTTTTACATAGGGATTTATAGGGAAACCTTTTAAAATCATCTTTTCAAGTACTTCAAAGCTATGATTAGTGATATTAATATGGAATCATCTTCAGGTAGTGTAGATTCTAGTTTGTTCAAATCATGAACCCCTGGGGGGTTAAAATTTAAGCCCCCCCCCCCCCCCCCCAGTAAACTTTCAGTTCTGATCTGATATGTGCTTTTTCCTGGCTAATGTGCTCAGGTGAGCGCTGTGGCCCCTGGGCCTCTTGTATTAAATGAACAGTGTATTATTCTTATCCTGGCAGATGACCTGGCAAGAACACTCAAAGAAGGGAGATTCTGGAGTCAGGTACAAAAAATGGTGGAATGGAAAAATGAGTTCATGACCTATGACCTTCCATGTGACCTGTTCTATGTCATAGAGGGAGAACCAGAACAGTATGTTATGAAGTGTAAGGACAGATGTAATGGTGTGGGCATGTGCAAGAACCCAAGCCTGACCCAGGTCAAGGTAAGACAAACAACTGAAACAAGAGTTCTAACCTAACTCAAGTCATTCATAATAAATATAGAGGTTCTATACAGGTTCAGGTAAGAACAACTGGCCTGTCTGACCTAGGCCAGAGAAAAGCATACTAGCAAGACTAAAATTAATATAGTAAGACTAACATGATCAAGGTGAAGGTAAGAATGAAAATTTACCCAGGTCATGACACTATTATCTTTTTACCTGGGGTTTTATGCTGGTCCAGGTAAGAAAAGTACTAGCGTGACCGAGATCAAGGTAAGACAAACTACACTCTGTAGTTTTAAAGGTCAATTCAGGTCAAACTATGACAAACTCAATTTCATTATTTTAATCCTATAATTGCATGACAAACAATCACATAAGCATTGAAGTTAATTCTTTGGTCACATTCAATTGCTTAAATATAGTCTTAACATTTCACTATTTCTTAATTCTTCCATCTTTTTCTTGATATAATCATACTTTACCTTGTGTTTGTTTTTTCCTCTGAATTCTTTTATTTCAATCAATGTTTATACCTGCAGAATGCCATTGTTGACCTGAAAAGTCATCCAGACCTTCAAGTTCTGCACACAGACAGTATACTGGAAACCGTAGCCATTTTAGAATCAATTACCGTAGATTTAGATCAAAAGTAAGTAAAAAGAGAGTCATGATCAGGACAAATGTTTTAGTCTTTCAGAAAATATTTAAAGGTACTTGGACACAGATTTGAAGTTATTATTTTCTCTATAATATTACGACTTATATATTGTAATAGCATTTCACACAAAAATTAATTAAAAATCTTATTTCGTTTAAAAGATATTGAAATTTCAAATTTGTCGGCGGGTTTGATTGACATATCCTTGCAGTCTCACAAATTTAGTTTTATTCTTAATCCTTAGGAAAAGTGGCAATCTCGTTTTGTATAAATGAAAAATTTTAATACTATAATCCAGAAAATTCAGAGTAGACACGTTCGAAAGCAAAACAGACACACAATATATTGTCAGTCCGTGCAGTTGTGGTAAGCAGACTGTGACGACTGAACGCACCCGGTGAATTCTAAATATAAACAGTAACAGAACTCGAGCCCTGTTTACAAAAACTGTGTACATAACACGAGTGTGCTCGATTTGCTAAACTCTGTACGCATCTCTTAGTTCGGAATGACGATACTTGTGAAGGTGTTTTGCTTTCTAACATTTCTACTCTGAATAAAATTATTTATACCCCCCGCAAACGAAGTTTAGGGGGGGGGTATATTGGAATCACCATGTCCGTCTGTCCGTCTGTAGACGAGATTTTGTCCGGACCATTACTCAGAAACTATTGGAAGGATTTGTCTGAAAATTTGTACAAATATAATTCACCATATGAGGTTGTGCACCTGATATTTTCATCTTGATTCGATTATTATTTTGAATTTTACAGGTGTTTTTTCATTTTTATTTTGTGATTTTGTCCGGACCGTTTCTCAGGAACTATTGCAAGGATTAATCTGAAAATTTGTACACTTATTATTCACCATATGAAGGTGTGCAATTGGAATTTTCAACTCTTTTTAATCATTTTTTTGCATTTTACAGGTTTTATTTTTTATTTTAATTGACTTGTTCATTTTGGGCTCATAAGGTTTGAGACATAGAATCTAGAATATCTGTACAAAAATACTACAGCTTAAAACTACTCATACAAACTTAGAAAAAAAAAATCATCAAGTGTTAAAAACAGTTTTTACATTGCACAGAAGATAATGTAATTTCATTTGTCTGTTGGGAATAATGACTGGACATGCATCCAGTTAAAGATAAATTAATGAGTTTGGTGTGGGAAGTTGAACATTAAGGCATCTCATTATCAACCATGTGTAATCTTCTGGGAATCAGGCACAAGAATTAAAGATCTCTCTTCTCTTATTCTCTTAATTGTAATTTATTGTCTGTCAAAGCACTTCATTACTGGATGACCTGCTCTTTATTTTCAAATGAATTTGATATAAAGTTATCAAGATTAATTTGATTTTGTATAATATGATTTTTTTTCAACAATCAGTTTGCAGAGTGACATAACACATATAAATTGCGATATATTTTTTTAATGCAGAAATAAAAAAATTAAATAAAAAAAAATAATGTTACAATGGAATTACAATGTATTAGTATTGATGTTTCATTTGGTTGCACCTTTGTTTCATTCATTAAGAAACATGATGAGCAATTATATTTCACTGCAAATTTTTGTAAGTAAATTGTGAACACCTCTAGATCCATAAAGTATTTTTGAATTGGCACATTCTCTGAAAAACCCAGCGGGGGGTATTCGTCCCTATTGGACAGTTCTAGTTTTTCTTGATAAAAGTTTTAATATTTCTCATTAAAACACATCAAAATTGCCATTTTTCCTAAGGATTAAGAATAAAGTTAAAATTTGTGAAAGTGCAAGGATGTGTCAATCAAACCCGCCAAAAAATTTAAAGTTTTTATAACTTTTAAACGAAATAAGATTTTTAATTAATTTTTGTGTGAAATGCTATTGAAATATATAATTCGTGATATTATACAGAAAAAATGAGAAAATATTAACTTCAAATCTGTGTCCAAGTATCTTTAAGGTTTATGATCAAAATATGAAAAAAAAAATTCCTGAATATTTTCTATTATATTGTTAGTTTGAAAAGCTTTTGATAAAGAATGATTTACCAGATTTTATAGGAATTGTCTCTCTTTTTATCAGAGTGAAGAAGGGAAAATTTGATGTGATGTTTGAGTTGGAATGGGAGAAGTGTAAGCAGGACTCGAGTGTTATAAATATTGATGACAGTGATGAAGAAGTTCACCCGTCAACCTCTAAAGACAAGCCTTCCACAGACGGGAAAGAATCCAGGGTCTATGAAAATCATGTAAAAAACAAAAATAGTGAAGATTCAAATGACAGCATAATTTGTATGCCTCATTGTAAAATTGATAAAACTTCATGGACTTTGTCAGAAAATGATGAACATGATGATTTAGATAGCAAGATTTGTGTTACTGACAATGATGGCGATATGGAAGACCCGGATTGGCTCCCAGACATTCCCTGTAGTACGCAGACAAGACAGAGAAACATGAAGACAACAAGATGTTCTGATGAAGAACGGAGGGAAAGTAATGTAACTCAAACCAAACACATTAATCTAAAAAGAAACATTAAGAGTGATCAGGATGAGGGAATGTTTGGTAAAAAGATACTGATAACCAAGAAGGAAAGAACTACAGAGCTGGGAGTGAAGGATGGCCTATATAATGGAAGGGACAAGTCTTATGACTATGTTGAAATTGATCCTGATGAGGATTGGACACCATCTAAAATAGTTCCACTCAGAAATCATTCTGTAAGATCAGCTAGCCAGAAGACCACACAGGTTGTAGCAAGTGACAATTCAGAAAGTGTAGAGACAAGAGGTGACTGGTGGGAAGACAGTGAAAAGGAACCTCTGGTTATGTACCATAATTCTTATGGCTTCCAACCTCGTACTCCATCTAAAGACAATGAAAAACCTATGTGTATCAATAAGATAGACAGACAATTGGAAACTGATAGAGAAATGGGTTATGAAAGAAGATCTATTCCAAAAATGGACATAGACAAACAATGTGTTACAGGGAATGATAGGGGAATCATGGGACACTATAAGATCTCAGATTCTGATATAGACAGAGTGACCCAGATACAGGATGTGTTCCCATCACAGTCAAAGATGATGGACTATGGTGATGAGAAAGTGACCCAAATACAGGACATGTTCCCCTCACTCTCTAGAGAGGCAGTATATGATGTCATGTCTAGACATTCTGGTGATGTAACAAGCTGTGTAGAAGAACTTCTACAAACACAAGAGATCGGCTAGTTATTTTCTTCATTCATTTGATGTCTCAGTATTTATAGTGTTCTACTGATTTTGTTTTATCTTGGATGTTAAAACTTGTACACTGTAATAGAGTGTCCCACCTTACATCTGATTGAGCTCCCTTGGTTATTTTGAGATTTTAATAGGTTAAACAAGTTGCTAACTTGACATATTGTTATGTTTTTTCATCAGTCTTCATGTGAAGTTTGTTGTTATACTTTTGTTATCAGTTAGTTTTATTCTTTTAAACATTTCTATCAACTCATTTTTAGAACCACAGAACCAATTTCCATAAATTTTGTTACAAAACATCAGTAGCTGAAGGGAAATGAAAATAGTGAACTTTCCTATCTCTGCCCTTCTTGGGCCTCAGGATTAGGCCAAACCATACAAATTCCTGCAAATCTCAATATTGTCTTCTCCTGGCTATCAATTACCCAGTAGTCAAATTGTCGGCATGATCCTGATAAGCTATGAATCCTCTGCCAAATTTGTAAAATGCATGGCCCTTGGGTCAGGTTTTGGTTTGAGAAAAGATCTCTATTGATTATTAGTGGAAATGAATTATAGCATAAAAAATCTTTTTTTTATGAATGTAAATGCATTTAAGTTTGTACATGTATTTAGATTGGTTAATTCTTGTTGCATGTTTAGATGTACCGTATATACTCGCCTATAAGTCGGTTTTTTGGGAGTTAAATTTTGGTCTTAAACTCTATGTTTGACTTATAGGCGAGTTATAAAGAGATTGGTATTTTTCTGGACGCTGAAATGTAGTACTGTATATGCATTTCCGACTATTATCGAAGTAAATGTCTGGATATACCGGTACATGATAATTTATGTATTCTTGGATTTTACATAAAAACAATTATTTAAATATTTTGATAATTTTATTTGTATCTTAGGTGAGCATTACCCTTTTGTTTAATGGTTTAAGATCAAGTATTGATGTCATTTAAAAACATATTAATTCAAACCAGTTAAAATATCAATGGATTTACTTGAAATTGTCACCCAATTGTGACGAAAAATTGATCCGACTTATAAGCGGGTCAATGCCAAATCTTAACAAAATAACGTCAAAAAATACAACCGACTTATAGGCGGACCGACTTATAGGCGAGTATATACGGTAACTGTAAGTCATGAATGTGTCATGTACATATAGGTCCAGAAAAATTAGGAATATAGTTTGTGTATCTCTTTTGTACATAGTGTTTTGAAACTTTTCATCGTATACTTGAACAAGCCATGAACCTATTCAAGCCCTTTGTACAGTAAAACGCACTTATAACCAATTACCATGGATTGAACAATGTTGCTTTGTTGTAAGCTTAATTCCTTATATCCGTTAAATCACTTCACTGTAAACATCAATTTATTTTAGGTGTATTGGATATAATCGTGTTTTACTGTATATAATTGAACAGCAAGGAGGCTAACGAAAGACTGAAAGTTCCCATTTGTATTGTCGTTGGTTTTATCAAAGTTTTTTTTAGTTCTTGTTTATTTGAATTAAGGTATTATAACCTAGGCAGTAAAGAACATGGGTGTACAAGACTAATCATTTACATTTAAGTTTTTATGTAAAAATATTTTATTATCTTTGATGTGGTTTTAAGCTAGTAAGAAAATTTTATTATGAATAGAAGTGGGAACAATGATTTGTTAAGGGAGATAAGTCAGGAAATGTGCTTTAACAATGCAGAGTTAAACATCTTTCTATTATGGCATAGAATCTTTTTTTTGATGTTAAGTTTTTGTTTCAAGTTTTAATGATATTTTGATGACCATCAGCACTTATAAATTTGACATTTATTGCTTGTAATAAAATTGTCAAATTATTAAATGCTAAATTGTGTTGGCACACATTAGTTTGATTCATTATAAACCATTTATTGGTGCCAGAGGTAGTTTTTGTCCACAGTGGTTACTTGATTTTTGAAAAGTATATGATAAAACAAATATTCATTTGCTAATTTTTTTACTTAGAACAACATGATTACATGTATATTGTCAAATGAAAATAATAATGACATTTCATGTATTATGCATATAATAGTGTTCAAACTAACTAGTTTGAGATATAATGGGGTCTATCTAGAGTGAATATGAATGTCCTAGTATGGTAACAATTCATCAGTCCCCAATCCTCCTGGAAATAAAAGGTTCCAAAGTGGGTTACCAGGAATATTTCACACAAACACACACTCTGTCTCTCTCTCTCCTCACAACAGTTTACAATATGACAATGTCATAATTTGTCATAAAACTTAATGTGTCTAGAAAAACATTTTCTAATATTATTTTTTCTTGTTAATAAGATGTTGATTGTAGCAGATGACAAGGTGTTTCGGGTGTTAAAAACTAGAATATATAGCTATATTTTGCTAATATACTGTGCTTTGGATTTCATATATTTTAAGACTTCTAAACACTAAGTTGTGGTATTTCATTGGGTATTTTCTTTTCTCATATGGAGACTAGAAAGTAGAAAATGCATGAATTGGTTGGAACACTAGTCACAAGTATACGAGGGTCGTTAGAAAAGTTCGCGGACACATTGAATTACGGAAAATCTGTTGTGTACTGTGAAGTATGACTTCTGTCTGAATAAATTCCTACATTTTGTTTATTGGTATGTAAAAAATCATGTCCATATTATAAAATCTTGAAAATTTACAACGATTTTTACTATGAGGTCATAGGATTCACGGAGCAATCACTTGACGTAATGCGACGTGACAACCAGATTTCAACCCGTTAAGCTTTGTCGCAGTTCTATAAATCTTTCATTTCTTCAGATTTTTTCTTATATTTTTTTAACTTTAAAATTAAATATCTATATCAAGACATGTTACTTTTCTTCTATAATGTCTTTTGTACTGATTCGGATATTATTGAGATCTTAAAAAAAGTCTATGCAGTTAATCGATCAGGTATGGAAACTATGCAAAACCATATAGGCGCAACACAACGTCCATGCGATACGGAGGTATTGAAGTATCGGTGGAATTAATCATTCAAAATGTTAATCCTTCCATTCTTTTGAAGCTACAACCATTTGAAAATTTGTCCATTGTAGGTGTAGGAAATTTCCGGCAGCATCTTGAACATTTTAATCTCTTTTTACACATTTTCCAGTCTGCATACACAATTTCTACGTAGTGCAGTGCTCCATGACGCTCAATGACGTTCCGATTTTTGGCTGTCTTTTTAAGCGTTGATCATTTATAAACGGCTATAAAACAGTCATATACACTCCAATTTAATTCAAAATTTCTCCCAGTAACCTTTCATAAATACTTTAGCGACAAGTAATATATCATAAATCTCTTTGCGCTACAATTGTGCAACTTTTAATTTTAATAAAGAGTCTTTGTGATGTAAAATGTAGCATGCTCCGTGAAGCAAGTTTTATCAGAATAAAAAAGCTGTATATTTTTCAATGATCACCGGAGAGCACCAAATTCTTGTATATTTATTTGAAAAAAGGTAAAGATTTTATTTGGAAAGTTTGACCGGTTTCGTTGAAATAGCGCGCTCACAATAGAACTTGTCCGCGAACTTTTCTAACACCCCTCGTATGTCTATGTTTCTCTCACGACCATTTCCCCTTGATAATAAAAATTTTGGTTTCTTCTACCCAAGAACTGCCACAGGCAATGACATTTTCTGAAGAAAGATCATTATTCAGTAAAACACACCACCTTCTGTTTACTACATTTTCAGCCAGATTAGTTCTTAAATTGTTCTTTCTTTTCTCTCAAAGGTTTTTAAGATGTCCTCGAACCTATGTCCTTTGTGATCCTCGGATGCCACACAAAATACACACACTGGATTGTCACACTCTTTACAGTACAACTCGCATCTCTTGGGCTCATGTGATGAGCAAGCTGGATAGTGTGGAATGGATTTACTGAATTTGACAAAATCATGGGTCCTCCTTATACCACTAATGTGTTTGGGGACACATGCTCCGCATAGATTAATCAAACAGACCTCACAGTGTACTTGTACTCCTGCAGTTGTACATGCATCACATCGCATGTCTTCTTGATCGTTATTGCACTCGGCCATTATACTGATGGGTACTTATGCTGGAAAAAGAGAGAAACCATTTTGAATTGTTTGATAATTTAAAGCTGGTTGCAATAAAGGCAGTGCAAGACTACGAAGACGGCTTTCTAGCTGCAAATTATAAAACTCTAAATTTATATCATTCCAGATGTCTTTTTAGCTTTATTGCCGTTTATCTTCATACGCGGATGTACTGGGAGTGGGATAGGGTGGGTTAGCTCCCCGTCCCTCCCTAGAATTTGCAGATTTATAAATGTATATATACCAAGGAAAAGTGACATTGGACCCCCCCCCCTCCCCCTTCCTCCTAAGAAAACTTTGATCAGTTGGAATGAGAAGTCATAGATATGAAGCTTTGTAAGCCCGACGAATGACTGTATTTCATATACAGTAGTGACTTCTTTGACTTTGAGGAACTGGTATATGTCTTTTTAAAAAGATCTTGAATGAATTTCTATTTGCGTTTGTAAAGTGTATTGATGTTGCTAGGAAGGGGTAAAAACCTCACATTTATTTGTGTTTCATCGACAAGAAAATCAATACGGAAATCATCTTTTGTTTACCTCTCTCTAATATACGCATTATATATATGTATCTACATTGTATATAATACAGTTTAACACACATTCAATCACATCACTGATACGATAAATTATAAAATCTCAGTGCCACATACTACATATAGTATACGGTATGACTAAGCTTTGAACTGTCCCTAAGTTGCAATAGAAAATTTAAAATTATTCTCTTATTACAGTGTCTTGTTACACTCTGATCTGATTATCCTTTTGTAATAAATTGACAAAATCTAGTGCCATACAGTGTTAGTAATCACATGCTAGTTTTTGCAAGGAGATAATATAACATTAATCGAAGACTATCCATATCTTTAAGTAACGGTGTTAAATTGAATCTTACCGTGGTAATTGTATAAATGGCCGCCTTTATAAGTTATTCTTGACAACAAGGACGCGGTTAAATACCAGGTGGAATACTCAGAGAATGCACCATGAATTTAAATGTTCGATATGTAAACATGATTTCATACCTGATCAATATTTAGAAAAAAACTACCTAGTGGTATAGGTAGTCCTTGAAAAGAGATCGCTTTTATACTACGTCAGTATATGATATTGAACTACATTGTACTTGGTAGTAAGTTGTCTCAGAAAAAAATAGAACATTTGCAATTAGTCAATATTTTATTTTTTAACTACTTGGTAGTGTTACCTTCGCAAAAAGAATGAATTCGGTTTGGTATTGTGGTATAATTGTGTTCTAAGGGAGTTAACGATTTTGCTAACTTCAGTTGTAAATGTCAAAGTTTAAAGATACATGTACATTGTAAAATCCTTGCTTTTTTGATCTGGAAAACTTTTAGATATCCAAAGATATTGTTGATTTATAAAAAGGAAAGTGATTTTATTTTGGAATTAAAAATTAATTAAAAGAGGAATTTGATGAAAAAATTTATTTGATATACAAGTTCCTTAAGGTTTTTCTTTCTTACCCCCTCCCCTTGATTCTATACACTCAAAGTCAGGAACACTTGGTCAGTGTCGGTGCTTTTTTATGAACAGGGACGTGACAAATGAGAATCACAGCTCAAATTAATTTAAGAAAAATGGAATTGATCCTTTTGATTTTATGTTACGTAGAATCAGAGATAATTTATTTTCTAATAATATACATGTAAATAGGAAAATATTTCAACGAATAAAAGTGTTACTTTTACCTAAATGAAAGGGATAAAAATAAGTCGAACACATTCTGATCATAAATTTTAACACAAGCAACATCGTTGTCATGCCAGTACTTTAAATATTTATATGCTAGATATATACGAATTAGAGCAAAATTCTCTTTGACTTTTCATCCAACTTCAAATTTAAGTATTCTTATTTGTACGAGGGTTGTTCGAAAAGTTCGTGGACAACTGTCATATCTTTTTTATTTGACGTCATATGCTATTTACATTCGGTAGAAATATTTAACAATAAATTCAAATGATATGTATTATTTTTTTTCAAAATATTACGATTTATTCAAAACTTATCCAGATTTTAAAAATGCAAAAATCGGATCGCGGAGCAGGTCAAAATTTAGTCGGTTACAGACCATACACTAAATAATGTCTGTAGTCATATTCTCCATAAAATGGAGCTAAAACGAAAAACAACCTAAATATTCAAATTAAGAATTGTTACATGTAATCGATTCGTATACCAAATTATGGTTTTATATTTTGCTTCGTTGAAATGAAATTAACTTGAGAAGATAGGTAGTCCTTTTTGCAAAGGGCAAAACAATGACGTTTTAGAACGTCACGGAAAATTAGATAACGATGAAATTTTGTGTTTTCTCAGAAAAAATCCTGAATAAACTCTAAAAAGATTGAAGAAAATATGTCTCAAGCGAGTTGTGCATATGTGTACAAATAGTACAGGCAGTTTTTGAGTGACAGAGACTCTGTATCAGATGAGAATGATCTGTGAAGAAATGGTTTTACCAAAAAAATCTTAACAAAACTTTTAAAAGTTGAAACGTAAAGGAAAGACATAGGCGCTTCAGAGTTTCTTATCCTGTGAAAGTAGAGTTTAGTAAAAAAAAAAAGGAAATTAAAACCTTAATAAAGGATATTATACAACGAGATCAATTCATAAAAAATAAATGTCAAGTATTGGAAAAAGAATTTAATGAATGGACATTGGAATATACTGTGTGAAATGTGTAGGGATAGTATCTATTAGAAATTCTCCACGCTATGTTTTGACGTTACATTGTCGTTAAGTGTGCTCCGCGGGTACAAAGCATGTTGATTTTAAAATGAAATAAATTGATTTCTGTTCAATCGAATGGAATGAAACTTCACACATCGACAAAACAAATATTTTTACATATTAAAATGGGCTTATTTTAAATTTCCTGTGAGTTATATAACGAAGATTAACATCGTCCTCGAACTTTTCGAAGAACCCTCGTAAAATCTTCAGAATTTGCAAAATCTCAAATAATTAAAATATGTTTATGAATAATTGGAATTTTTCTAAATCGAAGGGGATAACTCTGTCCTCAGTGGCTTGATTGTACGCAAAACAAAACTTGGCCTAGATATTCTTATGATAAATCTGTATTTCATTTCAATATATGCAATCTCTACGAAGAAAATGAAAGGAAACTGCAAATATTTTTGGAATTTATTTTTGAGTCCAAGTGGCATAACTCTATCCGGAATGGTCCATTCGTACCCAACACAGAACTTGACCTAGATATTCTTATGATAAATCTGTATACCAAATTTCATTTCAATATGTGCAACCTTAGCTGCAGATCTGTAGCTCTCCGAAAAAAAAATTATTGATAGACCGGTGTATCAAAATATAATTTTCGGAGAGCTACAGATCTGCAGCTAGTGCAACCTTTGCAAAGAAAATGAACGGAAACTGATGGTTGACCGAACAGACAGCAGCAAAGCAATATACCGGTACCCTCCCTTCTTCGAGGGGGGGGATAAAAATTAGGCATGGAAATTTTAAACCGTATAAATAATTACAATGTTTACTGAAGCATAACCAATCCACAGAAAAGTATAAAATCCTGTCTAGTCCATTTTGGAAGAATGAATTTCTACTTTTTCTTTGTATCTTTACATTTGTACTAATGAAAAACTCAGAAAAAAGTTACTCCGTATGCCGCGTTTGACGATAAAAGAGCGTGCTAAAGCAGAAAATATGGCGTCTGCATGGGGTTACTTTCCTTTAGAGAAATCTGTAAAAAAAAAAAAAAAAAAAAAAAAAAAAATCAAAGTACTGAGAGTTCTGATAGGCGGAAGCATGATTGCAAGTTCTCATGTGCAAAACGTTAATAACACGCATTTGAAGCATAATCTGTCTTAAAGTGGGGGGGGGATATTTTGATGGTTTGTGGTATTGAAGTCAAGAACAAGAATAAACAATATGTCTCCCTTTTGAAGAGGAGACATGTGAATAGGTGAAGTGAATAGCAATATGAACATTTTAAAGTCATATACGCTATATGAACGCCGAATTTTGTGTGAAACAAAATGATTAATGATTTAAAACACATGAAGTGTAATGAAAAATAATACTTTCCACAAAATTGTACTATAGATGTCATTGTAATAACAAAACAATTAAACAATATCTAGGAATTAAGAATTCAGTCTTTTCATGAATATTGATGAAGGAAGTGCGTAAACAGTAGGCCTATATATAGAAACACATGTCCACGGGAAATCACAGACAACGAGGTATGTTGTCTGTGACATTTTGACAACAATTATTAATAAAACGTTAACATGGGTAATAACAGAGAAGATGGTTGATACTGAATACATTAAAAGATAAGTACCATTAAGTAAGACGCTTGCCATCCACGCCAAAAGTGAGTAGTATCTCAAACGGCCTACCTTGTTTTCTTTACGCCACGTGTGTTTATCAATCTAAAAGTAGCAACGGCGTCACGTGATGGATTTATTTAAAAATAGCTATTTTTCTTTCCTTGCAGGATAATAAAAAATTATAATTTGATAACTTTGTAACGCGTTTAATCTTAAGTGTAATTTACAGTATTTTCGAAACTTTTATTGATAAACAATTTATATCAATTTCCAATCGTATTTTAACTGGCGCAAGTTATAGCGTGTATACTTTTAACATTTACTTTTGTCAAGTATAACAAGTTGACATTGAAATTCAGGTTGCAGTTATACACTTAATGCAAACTTGTAAGATATGGTTTTTGGGGGAGGGGGGGGGGCAAGAAATGGATATTTATAAAATGTTACACAAAAATGAGTACTTATGAGTAATAGATAACAATTAATATCACAATTACTTTTGGTTTTTTCTGTATGTGAAGTTGACTCTGTACCAATGAAACAAATTCTTGTTAAACAGCAAATAAAATAAGGATCATGCAACATACATAGAAGTACTTACATATATTTACAATATGCTTGTGGTTCTATAAAATGTTTTGATTCAATATACGTATGGCCCAGGTAGAACAATAAATCACAAGTCTTTAATGCTGATGAACTCTGTGTCATGGTGTCAACAATAAATGGAATATTTTTATGCCCCGTAAACGAAGTTTCAGGGGAATATAGTTTTTGTCGTGTCCGTCCGTCCGTCTGTCTAGCTGTCCAGCTGTCTGTCTGTTTGTCTGCAAAAACTTTAACCTTGCCCATAACTTTTGATTTAGTGGAGCTATGACATTCATATTTCATATGTGTATTCTTTGTGTCAAGACCTTTTTTTTGGATATCACCAAATTTGACTTTTAGACCTTGACCTTGGAGTTTGACCCACTTTTACACAAAAATTTTGAACTTTTACTTTGGTCATATCTCTTGAACTGTAGATACCAGGACATTTATACTTGACATATGTACTCTTTGTGGGAAAGCCTTTGATTGGATACCAACAACCTTGACGTTTTGACCTTGACCTTGGAGATTTCTGTACTTATGAAAAAAACTTTAACCATAGCTATAACTTTTAAACGGTAAGTGCTAGGGTTTCATACTTCAAATATATAATCCTTGTAAAAAGAAGCTTTATTGGATATCAAGAACTTTGACCCTTTGACCTTGACCTTGGAGTTTGACCCACTTTTACACAAAAATTTCAAATTTTTACTTTGGTCCTAATTTTTAAACGGTAGATACTAGGAATTTCATATTTCAAGTATCTATTTTTTTTCGCAAGATCTTTAATTTGAATCCAACAATTTCGACCTTTTGACTTCGACCTTGGAGATTTCCGTACTTACGAAAAAACTTTAACCTTGGCTATAACTTTTGAACGGTAAGATCAAGGGCTTTCATACTTCAAATATGTAATCCTTTTGAGAAGACCTTTCATACAAATCAACAACTTTGACCATTTGACCTTGACCTTGAAGTTGGACCTACTTTTTAGCTTACCTGAGCCGAAGGCTCAAGTGAGCTTTTCTGATCACATTTTGTCCGTCGTCCGTCCGTCCGTCTTCTGTCTGTCTGTCTGTCCGTCCGTCTGTAAACTTTTCACATTTTCAACTTCTTCTCAAGAACTGCTTTTTTAATTTTAACCAAAGTTGGACACAAAACATCCTTGGGTGAAGGGGAAGTTAAATTGTTAAAATTAATGGCTAATTCCCCTCACAAGGGGAGATAATCAAGAAAAGACAAAAATAGGGTGGGGTCATTAAAAAGAAGAAGAAGAATGAGAAGAAGATTTTCAAAGATTTTTGATATATATTTCTATGTAAAACATTGATTCCCCATTGTGGCCCCGCCCTACCCCAGGAGGTCATGATTTGAACAATTTAGAATCTACCCCAGGGTGCTTCCACATAAGTTTCAGCTTTTCTGGCCCGGTGGTTCTTGAGAAGAAGATTTTCAAAGATTTTTGCTATATATTTCTATGTAAAACTTTGATTCCCCATTGTGGCCCGCCCTACCCCCGGGGGTCATGATTTGAACAATTTAGCATCTACACTTTTCCAGGATGCTTCCAAATAAGTTTCAGCTTTTCTGGTCCAGTGGTTCTTGAGAAGAAGATTTTTAAAGATTTTTCCTATATATTTCTATGTAAAACTTTGATTCCCCATTGTGGCCCTGCCCTACTCTCGGGGGTCATGATATTGGAGAATTTAGATATCTACAGTACCCCAGGGTGCTTCCACTTAAGTTTCAGCTTTTCTGGCCCAGTGGTTCTTGAAAAGAAGATTTTCAAAGATTTTTCCTATATATTTCTATGTAAAACTTTGATTCCCCATTGTCGCTCCGCCCTACCCCCAGGGGTCATGATTTGAACAATTTAGATCTACAGTACCCCACAATGATTCCACATGAGTTTCAGCTTTTCTGGCCCAGTGGTTCTTGAGAGGATTTTTAAAGATATTCCCTATATATTTCTATGTAAAACTTGATTCACCATTGTGGCCCCGTCCTACCCCTTGGGGTCATGATTTGAACAATTTAGAAGCTACACTACCCCAGGATGCTTCCACTTCAGTTTCAGCTTTTCTGGCCCTGTGGTTCTTGAGAAGAAGACTTTCAAAGATTTTTCCTATATATTTCTATGTAAAAATTTGATTCCCCATTGTGGCCCCGCCCAACCCTCTGGGGTCATGATTTGAACAATTTAGCATTTTCACTTCCACAGGGTGCTTCCACATAAGTTTCAGCTTTTCTGGTCCAGTGGTTCTTGAGAAGAAGATTTTTAAAGATATTTCCTTTATATTTCTATGTAAAACTTTGATTCCCCAATGTGGCCCGCCCTATCCCCGGGGGTCATGATTTGAACAATTTTGAATCTACACTACCCCAGGAAGCTTCCACATAAGTTTCAGCTTTTCTGGCCCGGTGGTTCTTGAGAAGAAGATTTTCAGATTTTTTCCAAAATATTTCTATGTAAAAATTTGATTCCCCATTGTGGCCCCGCCCTACCCCCGGGGGTCATGATTTGAACAATTTAGAATCTACACTACCCAAGAATGCTTCCACATAAGTTTCAGCTTTTCTGGCCCAATGGTTCTTGAGAAAAAGATTTTTAAATGACCCAACCCTATTTTTGTCTTTTCTTGATTATCTCCCCTTGTGAAGGGACTTGGCCCTTCATTTTAACAATTTTAATTTCCCTTAACCCAAGGACGCTTTGTACAAAGTTTGGTCAAAATTGGCCCAGTGGTTCTTGAGGAGAAGTCGAAAATGTGAAAAGTTTACAGACGGACGGACGACGGACAAAATATGAGTAGAAAAGCTCACTTGAGCCTTCGGCTCAAGTATTTTATTCTGTTTTAGATAAATAATCGAGCGAAGTTTCTAGGAGGTGAGGCGGACTGCGAGAAAAGAATTGCAAGCCTTGTCTCTTTTTATGTATCAGTCGAAAACGATATATTTAAAAACGGTTTATAGAGACAAAGGGGTTACATTATTGATCATGTATAGTGCCTATTAGAATACAAAAATAGGAAAAGGGTGACTCGATCCCAGATTTAAAAAGAAAAAAATGGAAAGGGGGGAGGGTCCATACCCCAAGTGCCTTGATAATTTCTTGGAAATATTATTTATCGAATTTTAAAATCATAACATATGTTGGGGTCTGGACTGTTAATTTTAATTACTGGTATATAAGATATTGTTTTACATAATAATCATACAAACTTTACCTGTTAAAAATCAATGGCCGAAAGGAAAAAAAAATTATATATGTACTAATTTCGGAATTTCAATACTTTGATTAAAATC